>NW_015643596.1:1112714-1113343 GCF_001515625.1 Sinocyclocheilus rhinocerous | reverse complement strand
TGTATTTAAACAAGAATTTGTGTATTTATACACACATTTATTTATTTATTTGCATATTTGTGTATTTATTTATTTATTGTTTTTGCAGGTTTCGTCCTCCATATAATCTTGCCTGCTGAAAAAAAAAACAATAGAACCCCTCCCAAAACACAATAAGAAATTTAATGGATTTCAGGGTTATAATGGGAATTTGTTTGGTTTTAATGTAAACTATAATGGTGTCTATTTGATGGACTCTATTGGTGGGATGTAATCTGGCAGATGGCAACTAAAAGAACAACAGTAATTCCTAAAAAAATCGCAATTTGATATTTTCCCCCAAATCGCACAGCCCTAATATATATATATATGAAGACTGAGTTTGGTTCCAAAACGCGATCAAATCAATCTATCAAGTTTCCGCCAAAATCAATATTGTATCTGGTCGGTATTGAAAAGTCAATTTTTAATTTTAAGCAAAATGCGATATCTGCCGAGTTATTCTGTCATGTTTTCTCCCTTTTTTCCAAACCGCGACAAACGCCAGTCCCCCTTCTCTGCAGAATGCGATATATCCGCTCAACCAATCACAGCGCACCATTCCACGCATTGTAAACAGTAACTGACAAGCTACGCAATATCGCGTTTAT
>NW_015643596.1:1111179-1112374 GCF_001515625.1 Sinocyclocheilus rhinocerous | reverse complement strand
ATATCCGCCGAGTTATTCTGTCATGTTTTCTCCCTTTTTTCCAAACCGCGACAAACGCCAGTCCCCCTTCTCTGCAGAATGCGATATATCCGCTCAACCAATCACAGCGCACCATTCCACACACTGTAAACTGTAACAACCAATCACAGCGCACCATTCCACGCACTCTAGACAGTAATGGCGGTATCCTAGTTTTCCTAATCTATTTTGTACTTTGTGATCAACAATCAAACTTAGGGCTGCACGATAAATCGCAAAAAATAATACATTTTTATAATAAATCTTTGAAAATCAAAATCTGGTTTTGATTTTTTTATGTTATTATAACCTAAAGATGCTGTGTGAAAGTTTGAAACAGAAAAAATGGTTTTCATCTTGCCACTTATATATATATATATGGAGCATTTGCGCTGATTACTAGGCCACAGCGCCGACTGGCTGTATTCCAGAAATTTTGGATCCTTGCCTGTGACTTTCCTGGTTTCTTTTTCCTGTTTTATTTTTCCTCAAACAAAGCACTCTTTAAAACATGATGCTCTGGTTCCCTTGTTGTACAGAATCAAATAAAAGTGAGTTTCCGATATTTTTAAACTTTCTCTAAAACAGTTCAATTCCCAGCTGAAGTGTTTGGCAAGAATATTATGGGCTCTTAGAAATGTACTTAGGAACTTTGGTCATTATGAACAGGCAGTCTGGCACTTTTCATTGAAGTCTGTGTTTGGGGGTGGATTTCTTTGATCAAATGATATCTTAGTAGTCAGATTTACGGTAGCCGCTCAGATCACAGTATCTTGTTTATTCAGTGCACTTTTAAATAACTGCATACCTGCTTTTGCTTTTTTTTTACTTAAAATTCACAACTTTCCTTAAAGGGGTCATATGATGCAATTTCAAATTTTCCTTTCTCTTTGGAGTGTTACAAGCTGTTCGTGCATAGATAAGATCCCTAAAGTTGCAAAGACTAAAGTCTCAAACCCAAAGGGATATTCTTTATAAAAGTTAAGACTCGTCCACGCCCTCCTAAAACGCCTCGTTCAAACATGCCCCCACATGTCTACGTCACTGTGTGGGAAGATTTGCATAACAAATGTTCAAATGTTCACGCAAAGAAAGAAGGCGGAACTTTTATTCTCGCTGTATGTAGTATTGTTGTTGCCGCCGCCGCCATGTCGTGCAGATGCTGTGTGTTTCGTTG
>NW_015643596.1:1107799-1111045 GCF_001515625.1 Sinocyclocheilus rhinocerous | reverse complement strand
GCATAATTTTCTTTAATATGATCAAATACAATAATACCTGCTAATAAACAGCAATATACTCACATTATTTTACGTAAACATTTTAATATATGAAAAAAAAATGCATGGGTGAAATAGAGAAATACAATTTTATATGCAAAATTCTGGTTATCTGGTTTATAGCATTCTCAAAACATTAGCACAAAAATGTCATTTATACATTTTTTAATGAAATGTTCCAGATTGTCTAATTACTCATTAGTCTACTTGTTTCAGATTGTTCAGAAAACATTCAAAAGTAATGTTCCTGTAGCATTTGCAACAGGATAAAATGGAACTTTCCATGAATGTTTTCTCTAAGGTTTGTATAACGTTTGTAATTTTAAAAACATTTAAATATTTTATATATACAAAATATTTGTTTTGTGTACTCGTGCAGAGTAATATTTGATGCCAAATCATGTTCTGGCACATTCTACATTCTCCAGTAATGTTAATACATTGTTCGCTCAAAGTTATCTGGTCTTCAATAAGGTTCTCGAAACATTAGCACAAAAACACAATTTATGCATAATTTTTTCCTGAAATTGAGTTAGATGATTGTCTAATATTTAAAAATACTAACCAGTTGTTTCAGATGGTTCAGAGAACATTCAAAAGTAACATTCCTGTAACGTTTGCAAAATGATAGATTGGAACGCTCCCCTAATGTTTTCTCAAACGTTCACATAACCTAGAAAAAACTTTATTACAATATTACACAATATTATATGACCCAAGAAATAAAATTAAAGAATACATTTTAATTTAAATTGCGTGTTTTAATAATTGCATAATTTAATGATTGACTTGACAGCAACAAATCATTGAATCAAACTTAAATTTAAAGAGACATGGGTACTTTGCTGAATCAATATTGCATTAAAAATAATATTTACGATTAGAAAGATTGTCAGTATATAATAAGTCACCCAGTCCTACTCCAGGCTGAGTTTGATGTCTTAAACAGCAGAAAATACAGTGTAGTCCAAAATGCATGCAGTTCCTTGTCCCATTATCAGACAGTTTTCCATGATCTCCGTGTTCTGGAGTGTAGATATGGGTACGAGTGTGTGTCCTCCCCGTCCTCCACCCTTCATGTGTGTTTCCCTGCCTCCCATCCACCAGCACCAGGTTAGCCAGCTCTCTGGGTAACCTGTACGAACCAAATGGTGAAGCCAACAGCTCTGGGAAACCGCCTTCCCCTTCTTCATTCACTTCCCACCCTGTCCGCATGGGTTACAGCAGCCCGATCGCCACCCACAGTTACCACTATGAGGTCAACAACAATCAGTATAACAGCATCAGCACCCCAAACAGCAACGGGGTAAGCCCGAGCAGCGGGGCAAAAAGCCTGACCTACAACCTCAACAAAACCAGCCCAAGTGGACCTTCCAGCAATGGAAGGCTGGGGGCCAGTGAACAGGGGCACCACAGAAGCCCCCCGACGGGGCTGAGCGGGCTCTCGGCACGATACCTCAGCCGGTCCATTCCTGTAAGTCATCTCTCCTCCCATCAACCTTCCCAAGATACACACACAGCAAATTGACCGTGGTAACTGTCGGTTTCTGCCAAAATGCCATAATTACCAATATGTCAACAATATGGCTTATATATATGTATATGTAAAATGTATTTTTAAGCTAATATTTATATAATTTTCTTTTATTATATATAAATTAGATATCTCATGTTCTTGGTTAATATATTATGTAATTTAATGAGAAAATGAGGTAAATAACATTACTGAAATTAAATGAACACCTGTTTTCTTTATTCACAAAATATTTACAGAAAAATCTAAAAATGAAGATTGAATATATAATTGAAAGAAATTAAAATGGAAAATGTTTATAATTGTAATTTGATTAATTTTATAATAATAAAGTGAGTATAATTTTAAACACATAATTAAGTGTTTTAATGTATTTAATGTATTAAATGTATTATAATATTAATGTAATATGTTCACAAGTCAGAGCTTGAAAATGACAAGTACATAGAAACATGGTTATATGACTTCGTACTACACATTGAGTGTGTGTGAGAGTAGGGGTGATTGTGTTACTTGTTGTCTTTTATGTGATTTGTGTGATGATGTTGAATGTATTTGTGTGGTGAAGCCAAAGACAAATTTCCACTTGTGGACAATAAAGTGACTAAACTAAACATTTCTAAATTATTTAGAATTTAATGAATTAATAAAACATTTTTATTTATGTACTTATTATTATATATAAAAATTAGATATCTCATTTTCTGTCATAACATTTTATCCATTATATATATATTATATTTAATGATGGAAATGAGATGTGCATACATTTACTGAAATTAAAAAAAGCTAATACTTATTCACTAAATATTTACTGAAAAATATGAAAATAAAAATTGAAGATAAATTTTACTAAAAATGATTAACTATAATATATATTTTTCAATTAAATAAATGTAATTTTAAATACATATTTAATTATTTAAATTATTTTAAGTTATTATAAGTTTATTTTAATTATTAAATTATTATTATTATTAAATATGTAATGTTCACTAGTCAGATTTTGGAAATGACATGAAAGACATGGTTATATATTAGGGATGCGCCGAATTTTCGGCAGCCGAAAATTATCGTCCAAAAATGGCATTTTCGGTTTTCGACCGAAAGAGAAAAACGGCCGCTCAAATAACGCGCTGACAGGAAATTTCTATGCAGTATACTTGTTCCTGTTTGCAGTAGCGCTACTGTTCTGTAACATGGTGTAGGCTAGTACAGCTGTACTGGGCAACGCTGCTAAAATGATGCTACCTTCAGTGACGTTATGCTCTGCTTAGGGCTGCGCGATATATCGAAATTATCGAAATATCGCAAATGTAAATATCGCAATATGCATATCGCAACGGCGTGCGATATCATTATAATTTTAATAATAGGCTACTTAAATCAAAACGTTGCAAAAGGTCAAAGTTTTAGTTCGACGCATATAGCAGAGATTTGCTTGGCGTTAAAAAGAGTTAAGTGCAATAAGTTGCAGAAAACAACTCTTTGCCGTCTCGTCTTGCTGTCTGACAGACACCTGAAGCGCGCGCACAAGCAGCCTATATATACGTGCTGCTGAATATGTCACTAATCTTAACAAAACGGCTATAACAAAGATTAATCTAAATTTAATTCATACAGTGAACACTATGCAGTGTTATTTTACACTTAATTATTAAATTTCTGTACCT
>NW_015643596.1:1105098-1107166 GCF_001515625.1 Sinocyclocheilus rhinocerous | reverse complement strand
CAAATAAAAGCAGCCTTGCTGAGCAGAAGAGAATTATTTTAAAACATTAGAAAATATTACAGATCCTAGTTTGAACACTATGTGTGAATGTTATAATAAATGTATTAATAAAGCTGTTGTAATTATTATTATTATTGTCTTACTTTTTAATTTTATTTAACAGAACAACAGTAAAATTACAATACTAACATTTATGAATGTTGATGGAGCTTTTATTTTGGCAGAAACCCACAGGAAGACCTCAGTGCTTCTTCTTTGTTGACAGCAGCAGATTTATAAATTATTTTCATTACTAATTTGGGGAAATGCACGTATCACACTGTCACATGCCTAGTAAAAATTCATAAAAATGTGACACTGAAAGAGCTTGAAAGAAACTAATTACTCATAGGTCCAGCTATAAAGACAATAAACATTTTAGACAGTAAAGAACCAGCAAATGCCAGTAACTGTTATTATTTTAATGATCTTCACTGGATTTCACATGGTGTCATTATTAATGCATGTTATACATCTCATCGTGAACAATTCTTCAATGCACACTCTTTTTTTTTTTTTGACCTGGTAATATTTAATAACCGAAACATCTGGCGACGTATGCAGGACTTTTCTAATTATTTAGTCTGATTAAAGCTCATGTTCATCTGTCTCCAGGGCCACGCTCACATCTCAACATCCAATGCACAGAATCAAGTCTTCATTCTATATATTTTCTTTCACGATCATCTGTTTCTCTCTGATGTATGCCACCATACAGAAGAAAAGATCTATTCCTTTTTCATTTCATATTGTTATGACAGATGCTACAGAAGCAGAAAATACAGTAACAGCAGTGCGCAAAGCAGAAACATGTCACAGGACAATATTTCCCCGGGAAAGTGCACATCGGTAATGCTTCTGTAGTTCAGTGAGGTGTTAAAGCGCTCTGACTTAAATCCAAATCATTCAGTCATTCTGTATTCATGTGCATACAACAAACATCAGTTACATCATAAAATACTCTTTCTATTGCACATGAATGTATTCACAAATCTTGTAAAGTTTCCCTACTTTGGTCTAGCCGGTTGATGAGCGTGCGACAGGCGACCTCGGTCTCTGGACTGGGATGATCGAGAACTTTTCGACTCCATTTGAGCGGTGATTCAGGCCCCAGTTCAGCCGCAACCTGCTTCTTTGGTGAAACGTACAACCTAAAGAGAGAAAAACAGGACACATTTACAGAGCAATAAAGACACAGAGCCTGTCATTGAAGTCAATCATGTAAATAAACCTGTAGTAACAGCCAAATCAGTTTGGAGGAGAAATGAGACTACATCAAAGACCTACCACTATTATGTTATTATATTGTATTGTTTGAGAGATAACAGATTTTCAGCAATGCACATTCTTGCGTCTCTCAGTAAGGTGTTATTGTGCTCCACATGATGCTGGACTCCTGAAGAAAGCGCTTCTGGTGTCTGCAGTGTTTACTCATCACCGAGACTTACACTAACTTTCTACCCATAAAAACAGCACACCAGAACGTCCTGTTCCTCTACATGACTGCTGCTCAAATGTAAATAGAAGGCGAATCAAACGGTCTTTTGTGTGGGATGAACAGTGTTCACTGGAACAAACGCTTGAAGTTCATTTGTGAAGCATCCATCCATTATGAGCGGCCGTGTCAATAAATGCTGCTTTGATGGAGCCCGTTCTCTCGAAGACAGACACAACAAACATTAATTTCCTTTAGAGAGAAATAACAATGGCCAATGGTCCCTGATCCTATTTGAAAGCAGAGACTGGACCGCTCACTCATTTGAAAGATTGTCAGCATTTAAAGTATTTAAAGTAGGGCTGCACGATATATCGAAATATCGCAAATGTAAATATCGCAATATGCATATCGCAACGGCGTGCGATATCATTATAATTTTAATAATAGGCTACTTAAATCAAAACGTTGCAAAAGGTCAAAGTTTTAGTTCGACGCATATAGCAGAGATTTGCTTGGCGTTAAAAAGAGTTAAGTGCAATAAGTTGCAAAAAACAACTCTTTGCCGTCTCGTCTTGCTGTCTGACTCACACC
>NW_015643596.1:1104802-1104991 GCF_001515625.1 Sinocyclocheilus rhinocerous | reverse complement strand
ACTTTTCAATAAGGTTCCATTAGTTAATGTTAGTTAATGTATTAACTAACATGAACGAACAATGAACAATACATTTATTACAGTATTTATTAATCTTTCTCAATGTTAGTTAAAGAGAATACAGTTGTTGACTGTTAGTTCATGTTAATTCAGAGTGCATTAACTGTTAACAAGCACAACTGTTGATTT
>NW_015643596.1:1078750-1104629 GCF_001515625.1 Sinocyclocheilus rhinocerous | reverse complement strand
TTATGCACCAAGAGCTTGTAACACTCCAAAGAGAAAGGAAAAATTTTAATCGCATCATAAGAGTGCATTAACTGTTAACAAGCACAACTGTTGATTTTAATAACGCATTAGTAAATGTTGAAATTAACATGAACTAAGATTAGTAAATGCTGAAGAACTATTGTTCATTCTTAGTTTGTTAACTAATGTAGTTAACTAATGTTAACTAATTAACCTTATTGTAAAGTGTTACCAATATTAATATAAATTCTGTCCAGTTTTATTGTGTTACTTTCAGTAAAAGTGTGGTTATTTTATTGGCTTGTGTTTTTTTAATTCAGTATAATTTAAATTAAGTTAAATTTAAAAAGTCTTACAAAATTACTTTGTATTATTTAATAAAATAATAAATAATCATTACAAAGAATTTTCGGTTTCAGTTTCGGTTTTCGGCCAAGTGCATCCAGAATTTTCGGTTTCCGTTTCAGTCCAGAATTTTCATTTCGGTGCATCCCTATTATATTTCCAAATCTGGAATCTTGATCTTGATCTGCTCAAACAATATTCCTTAAATATTTATTATGTTTTATAGTCATAACAATGGTGTTTTAGTGGAAACTGTTTACCATGGTACATTTTTCTAGGAGAAACCTTTTTTTTTTTTTTCAAACTCCTTCCTACCTCACCCTGATCTAACACATGCTCCTTTACAGTCTTTTTTTTTTGTTCAAACTTTCCTAACATTCTGTTAAACGCTTATCTTGAGCATGTTGCATGTCCTCAGTTTTTACCAATTACACACTCACGTGCACGTCACTCACTTCTACAGCCGTCTCAATCTGTGTAGCGTCTGTCTCTAGTGTGTTCTCACAAAGCTCTTACTCAGATGATCTAATATTTACCTAATTACCATTGTCAAGTGAGCTTTAATCGAGTGGTCAGGATGAGACTAATTTTTTCATTTGGAGCTAATCCGTCGCCCTTTAACTCTGTGAGTGCATCCCACGCTGATGCTCCGAGGAAATAAAAAAATTAATACTAAATAAACAAATATTAAAAAGGCAGAGCAGGGATTCATACGTAGGCTTTAAAACTTAGCTAATATAGTGGAATATGGTGGCAGGCTGACAGCTTTAGTCTGGTTTGGCAGTAACATGTCTACTAACAAGTACTAATGACATCTCAATGCTGCTGTTTGATGCAAAGGGAGTGGTGTCCGTGGCAAAAAAATGATACAATATTCAGTATTTGTTTGAATCCATCAAACAAATTGTCCCTCGCTTCAAGTAGTTCTGTACTTCCTGTCATCTTCACCTTGAAACTTCAAACCCTTAGGGTTGTTAAACAAGAACTGATTCACATTTTGTTTAAACTGTTGCCAGAAACCATATGTTTTCTTGAAGTTCGGTTCAACAGTTGTGTTTGTTATTCCACATCCATAAACGTTAAATTCCTCCATGTGTTTTCTGTGAATCATTAAAATCTGAGTCCTTGACTCTGCCTGTTTTTATTTTAATATAATCACACCTTTTATTAGAGCTATGATTGAAAAAGTAAGATGTCGAACAGGTCTAGGGTTATTAGAAACGCTTGACCGATGCAGTGAAAAAGCATTGTGGTATCGTGTGACCTGAGAGCGCTCAGGCCGGACAGAAAGGTCATGTGCTTGAATTTTGTGATCTGTTGTTCTTGGACCATCTCCACACCTCTTGGAAGTTGTCCCGTTGGAGGGAGTTTGGTAGCCCCGCTTACAATTTCCTGTTGGTGCCTTTTGTCCATTGTGAGTCAGGGATTTTTTTATGCATATGCCATTGTACTGCACTGTTAATCATGTGATTTCACATCTTTCTAGGCTTTCTAGACTTTCTTCTGTTTATGTGGTTGACGATTGGCTCATATCATCCCCGTTCTGGAGTGTAGTGTGCTGTCTTTGTTCAGAACATCACAACGCCTACACATGTAGCAGTAGTGACTCAAGGTTTCACTGCAGTGATGATGAATATCACTTTCCATCTTGCTCTGACAGCAGCGCTGCGTTCTGTTAAACGTTCATCCTCAAAGGGCGTTCATGCCGTTTGTAGCCATCTTCTTTACTGTCATTACAGTCAAGATGTCATCAGTTTCTTGCTGCTAAAAATTGCAACTTTAGGTCGTAATAAATTAGCATAAAGCTTCTGATTTCTCAACATTGTCATGCTGTTGGACTTTTAACGCAACTAAAAATGAACCACTTTTTCAGAATGTTCTGCACTTCAGAATTCTGCAGAATTCTATGGAATGATTTTAAACATGGTATAATGTGTTAAATGGAGCGGCTTGAACTATATTTTCAGGTAGCTGAAAGCATGATCAAATTAGTTTAATAAATTAAATGATATTTAACAAACGAACATCTGTAGATCGTGCAGAACTTGTGAACAACTGACATTCCAATTCGGTGGAATCCTATGGGGCTTCCTGTGATATTCCTGATGTTTGCCTAGATATTCCAATCAGATGTTCAAACAGCGTTAAGTAGCTCTATGCGCAACGTTTTACAATTTTGAATGAATGCAGTTCTATGTTGTTAGAACGTTGATCAAACGTTTGTAAGTGGACGACACAAAAAAAGTGCTTTCTGTTGCTTTGTTAGGTGTTTTATGTGTAGGTGATGATATGAATAACAAAACCCTTTATGTTAGTGCTCATAATGAATTTACAAACTAATCTGAAAAGGTTGCTTTAGCGAGAGTTGCATACTCAAATTCGGTTATTTTTGTACAGATTTTTCATTGCAAAATCATCAGATTTTAGGATGTTTGCAACCAAGCTGAAATGTACACATTCATCAAGATATTCCTATGAGAAGTTTAAACAACGTTAAGTAGCCGTATGCGCAACATTTTACGATTTTGAATGAATGTGATTTTGTGTTATTAGAACGTTGTTAAAACGTTTGTAAACTGTTTGCAAACATTCGACAAAATATTCCTATCAGAAGTTCAAACAGTGTTAAGTAGCTGTATGCGCAGTTCAATATTTTGAATGAATGCGAATTCGCTGTTACTAGAACATTGATCAAATGTTTGTAACCGGACGGCAAAATAAAACAGTGCTTTCTGTTGCTTTGTTTGTCTTCTGCTTTGGGTAGGCAATGATGTTAATAACAAAACCTTTTGTATAATGAATGTACGAACTAATGTGAAACGGCTGATTTAGCGATGGTTGTACTTACTAAAATTCGGTAATTTTTGCACATTTCTCATTATAAAATCATCGGTTTTTAGGATGTTTACAATCAAGTGGAAATTCACACATTCGTCAAGATATTCTTATTGCATGTTCAAACAACGCAAAGTATGCTAATCTTGATCGTTGATCAAACGTTTCTAAACGGTCAACACAAAATAGAACAAAATGCTTTCTGTTGCTTCCCATTTGTCTGCTGTACACATTATTTTTTTCGTTCCCCCCTGCTGTGGCGCAATTATGAATAATTAGCATTCAGCTATGCATGTTCTACACCTGTCTTCTAACCTAAGTGACTTTTTTTCTGTACAATAGTACACACACACACATTTAATGCAAATTTATTTCCCCCCTAAACTTTGACTTTTCTCATCTCACCCTCATTTACATCAGAGAGGGTTGTAATAGTAATGTCTCAGGTTGGCTTTTTAGACTATTATTTAACTACCCTCTGCCATGTAATTTTCTGTAATTACGTTCAGCATCGTAATCATTTCATCTTCTGTTTTTTCCCCCTCTTTTGCAGTCCCTTCAGTCTGAGTATGTTCAGTACTAAAGCCGCGACCTTCCGCTAACCCCCGTCCTGTGCTGCTGGCCTGGTCCCGACCCGGTAACTGTGACCACTTATTTGCTGACTTCTTGTCGTAAAAGGGGAACGAAGCCGAAAGGAAATGTTTTGAGACTGAACTGTCAAGCCTCATGGTCTGATACGTCCTGCTATGACAGGGCTGATCTGGAATCTGCTGCATGCTGTTAAACGACACGAACTTGCCTTGGTCGTCCTTTCAAAACGTCTTTTCTTGTTTTTTTTTGTTGTTTTCTTTTAAGAGAAGATCTCCATTATGAATATACATAGTTAAATATTTTTAGATAATGAATTTTGTACTATTTTTGTCCTATTTTATCTACAGTTCTTATGCTCGACGACAAGGTTTGTTAATATTTGTGTATCTTTCGATTAGGGAATTTGTTCTGACGTAAATATCACGTTTTTGTCTCCTGAGTGTATTTACTGAGTAACATATCAAGTACGAGGGCTATATTTGAAAGGTGCAAAATGGTTCGACAGCTACGTGTCATCTTCAAAGGGATTTTCGGCCCACGAAAGCCATAAAGAGTATATGTTTTCTTCATTTGGGGGTCTAAGGGGGGTTTGTCTCTACGCAACGGGGGACGGCTAATGAGACTACAATCAATTTGTAAGCAAAATTATTTTTCTCGTGAAATTGAAGGGCTTTGTTTGTTCAGTATGAGTAACAGGATGGACTTTTTCCCCTGCCATTGTGACATCATAATGTGCGTTATTATTAAACTAATACAGATCTGAGGTTGCAGGTGTTTCAAGAGCATCAAGGGCTGTTGAAAACACAACCATCGACACTTCACTTTTCAGGAGTGTCCATTTCACCAGCAGTCTGAAATATAACATCTCCGAATGTACAAGTGAGTTACAAGCTTTTGGCTGTTGGTTTTAACATGCATGGTTTTTGCATAAAATAGCTCAAACTGCTTAAAATATACATTAACGATAACGAATATAAATGTAATTAATCGCAAACTCTAGTAAAATAGAAGAGTGTGTAGACGATGATATGCATAACAAAACCTTTTATGTTAGTGCACATAATGAATGTACAAACTAATCTGAATGGGTTGTTCCAGTGGTTGTCTCTCAAATTCAGTTATTTTAGGATGTTTACAATCAAGCGCAAATAATTTATCGTACAGTGTTCTTAAAGGTGACCAGCAGGATATAAACTAAAACCTTTGGATTATTTACTTCATGCAAAAATGACAATACATTCAGCCTCAAGTCATTCCGTACTTGACCTTATTTCTTCCCTGAATTATAAAATAAGATTTTGCGCGATTCACAGAGCTCTTTTTAATGACTGGGATTGTTGAGGTTGATGATGAAAGCACCATAAAAGTACCGCAAGTTGTCAATTCTGTGGTAAATAAAATATCTTTGCGCAATTATACAGGTTAAAAAAACAATAATAATTTGCACAAAAATAATTTAAATTTCTCAAATTTAATTAAAATCAAAAATTGCTTGTCAAAACGTGTTGCTCCAGATTTGACGTCAGTGTCGAGATGTGCAAGAAAAAATAAGTTTACGATCATGATGTCAAATCTGGCGCAAAATGTCATAAAAAAACAATTGAATGTATTTAAATGAAATCGTAGAGTTACAGTAGAAAGGAAGCATTCTGCAAATTGCAATGTACATTTCATTTTGTTCATCACACAAAGCTACCGTTAGGGCTGTCGCGATAACCGCAATATCGCAATACCGCGCTATTGACGAGCAAACCGCAGAGGAATGCAAGAACCGCAGCAACCGCGATTTTTGCGTGTTTTATTTTTTCATAAGGTTATGCCCTTCTCGTTTTACACTTCATGCATGTGGACTGAATATTAAACAAGTTAGTAATGATAACATAATGTGTACCATGCTGATTTGAACAGAGGCTCCGTAGATTTGCAAGCCTAAAGAGACAGTGAATGAGAGAGAGAGATCGACTGAGCGTGTGCGATTACTTGCGCCTGTCCTCCAGGCCGAGTCATATATATTTGTGAAAATTGGTTGTCATGTTCATGGAAAGCGAAATCTCTGTCTTAGCATCGACGCATAGCTGGTCAGCTGAGCCTTCTAAAGTGGCGCTCAAAGTTAAAATGATTTCAACAGCATGTTTCATTACGTGTGTGTGTGTGTGTATATATATATATATATATGGCGATAATACCGCATACCGCGCTATTGAGCCACTCAAAATTACCGCAAGGGAAATTCCCTCACTGCGACAGCCCTAGCTATTGTACATATTTGGTAAACTCCGGTATCGTATTTCTTCTAAAAATAGCAGAAAGTACTTATATGGTGCACGTTTGGATCTCAGCAGCCTTATTTTTATTGAATGGAAAAGAGCAGCGTGAACATTCCTCCGAATATCATCTTTTGTGTTCCACAGAGAAAAGTCAGTCATACAGGTTGATATTAGTTGAGTAAATGATGACAATTTTCATTTTGGGGTTAAACTAACCTATGCGTTTCTCTTTGAACAAATACCCCAGTGCAAATTTATGCAATTATATCTCGATGATTGACTTTTCTGCATCTATTAGTCTTGTAGCACTCTGTACATTCCAGATGGTGTTATGAATTATGTGTGTATATATATATATATATGTTGTGGGAGAATCTTATTTGAAGTATTCTACCTCTTTGACATATACATGATGTAAACTAATCTATTGCTTATAAAAAAAATATAAATATATATTTTTGGAGCAGTGTGTAAAGAAAATCTAACAATGTTAGAGCTGTGTTTGCTTTTCACAGACATACTGAATGGACATTAAAATTCCAAGTAGTGGGTTGTACATTATTCTTTTACAATGTAAACACTATTTCAAAGACCAGGGCAAATAAAAGACTAATTTTGCTTTAGTTTGTTCATTTTCTTTCATAATTACTCTTAAGTGCAGATTTCCAATTAGTCTACAATAGGCAAGTAAGTGCTGTGCAGGTTGTTTAAAATACCCTTTTTCTTAACGGCTCCACAAAAGTAAATTAAGTGCCAACTATACTATAATGCCAACTCTCCCTGAAAACCAACAAAGTGTGAACTGCAAAAATCGTCACACATTTGTGAACTGAAGTCTCATTTTGAGTCTATCTGGCAGCAGGCGTCGGGCCGTGTGCGGGCCGTGGGCGTTTGGAGACAGCTGTGAAAATGGCTGCTAGTCGAGTGACTGTTCACAGCCATGAATTCGGGAAGTATTTCAAAATGCCACTTTAATTTCTTCACAATTAGATGCTTGTATCTGTGTCGTGGATTTTCTCTTCTAACGTTACCCATTTTCTGAAAACGGTTTTGTAGTCCCAGAATGTTCTACTAAAGAAATCACTCAATCTTAGAGATGTAATTGGCCTTTAGTTCAGTTATGGTACTTGAACATTATAGCTGTCGTAGGTGTAATATTTAATTGAAACCGTGGCCTCGTGTTTTCCCGAGCCCTTTCATTCAGCTTATGATGATGGTATAATGTCTGTCTTTGAATGCACATTAAACTCGATAATCAACTCAAAGCAAATAGCAGGTTTCAAGGCTGCTGCACTCGGTATAATAATAGTGCTCAAGTATCTTTGAAATGGTTCCGGAAAGGCAGCTTGACAAAACTGTCATGGTTGTTATTTCTATACTATACATGATTGGAGCTCTTGAGAAACGGATTTAGAAAATACACACAAACGAAAAAGCTTGAAAGTGCTCTCTTCCGCCGATGCAACACTGTGCATTATTATGCACTCAGTCGATTTAATCTACAGCCCGAATACCCTAATTTTCACGAACAAATGACCTTTAAGATGTTTTTAGTGTGTCAAAACATAAAACGCGATCAGTGTAGTTTGATTCCTAAACGAATAAATGACTATGAATCGGTTCTTTTAAAGGGATAGTTCACCCAAAAATGAAAATCTGATGTATGTCTGCTTACCCCCAGGGTATCCAAGATGTAGGTGACAGTTCACTCCGACATGGCAGCTTTTCACAGGTAATATCAAGCTGGAGTGTGAGTGAGAGACTCTGTGTGTGTGTGTGTGTGTGTGTGCATTTGTATGTGTGTGTATTTGTCATCCTCTGCGACCTTTGAGAGATCCTGGGACAATGAACACCTTTATTCCCAGCAGACCGCCGCTAACACCACATCATCACGATGCCAGGTGGAGTAATGAAGCGTTTTCTTTGGAAGCAAATGAAAGAGCTATTTTTGTAATCCGTGTCATGCCACATCATTGTGAGGAAAATGATTCATTTGTTTACTTATTTGTGTTTTTTTTTTTTTTTTTTTTTTTTTAGTAAATCAACATCATACAACTTGACCAGTGTCGTCTGGTTCTCGAATGCACAAACGATTCCTATGAAGCAGTACTATTGCCTACAACTCGGTTACTTTTAGTTAATCAAAAACACACTGCATGACCAGTGGTAGTCCGATTCTCAAACAAATTACGCTATGAGTTAGTTATTTTTAGTGAAATCAGAAACATACAACGCGGTCAGTGCAGTCCGATTCTCGACAAATGAGTCGCATGACTTGGTGGTAATCTGATTCTCGAATGAATGAGTCTTATGAGCCTGTTCTTTTTACTGAATCAGAAACACAGTCAGTGTAGTCCGATTCCCAACGAATGAATCGCATCAAAAGCATAACACCACCAGTGGTAGTCCAATTCCCCAGTGAACGAGCCAATTATTTTTAGTGATTTAAAATGATACAGCATCTTTTTGTTCTGGTTCTTTTTCAGTGTACCAAAAGCAATTATAAATCCAACTGAGTCGGACTCAAAAAAATATATATATGTTTTTCTCTATCAGCTGCACAGCCCCAGTCCTCATTCACTTTCATTGTATGAAACAGAGCAGCGTGAACATTCTGCAAAACATCTCCTTTGAATTCCACAGAAGAATGAAAGTCCTACAGGTTTGAAACCACATTCAATTCCTTTAAGCAAACTAATGTTATTAAAGATCAAATCAGTAGTAGATTCACATTGACTCTATTCCGAATACATCCGACTCCCTTCCTCTTGTTTCTAAAGGTTCTCAATGGGGAGCCCATTATATGATGCCCTATTGATTATCACAGGCTCAGTCCATTATGAATAATTACTTGCCTTCATGGTGATTGCGCTCCCTGAGAATAATGAACAACACGTGAGAATGCAGCGTGGGCTCCTGTTGATCTCACGCCTCTCGTATTCACACACACACACACATGTGCAAGCACACACACATATAAACCTCGATTCTCCACTGCAGCATCGCCAAAGGGAGCTGCGCTCTCTCACGCACACGTTCCTCACACAATGTGAGATGGGATAAGATGAGATGACATTATCCGCACATCTCCCATCATGCCAAACGACACAGATGTGCCGCTGTCTGCGTGTGCTCTGGGACGCGGCTCGCGCATCTCCCTCGCCACCGTCTACTCCTTCATGTGCGTTGTGGGAACCGTCCTCAACCTCCTGGTGATCTATTTGGTGGTGACGTTCAAGAAGCTCCGCACAGCCAGTAATGCGTTTATCGTGAACGGCTGCGTGGCGGATCTGCTGGTTTGTGCTTTCTGGATGCCCCACGAAGCAGCGGCCACCTCCACTGGGACTTTTTTGGTGATTGGCTACCAGGCGTTCAAAGAAGCGCTGCTGTTTCTGGGAATCACCGTGTCGCTGCTCTCCCACTCGCTTATTGCCGTCAACAGGTATGTTTTGATCACCAAAACCCCTGCTGTGTATCAAAGCCTTTATCAGAAGAGAAACACAGAATGGATGATCGCAGGATCGTGGCTCATCTCCTTGGGCTCCTTGTTCCCGTGGATCACGTCCTTTCGGTACCCGCCCGAGAGGTGCCGGGACGCCGAAGACGCGTCGTTCGCCAAGGGAACATCGCTGTCTGTTTTGTCCAGTCGGTTTGCTGCTGGTACACTGGCGTTTACTATCATCGGACAGACTTTGGTTGTGGTGTACTGCTACTTTAAAATCTTCCGCCGAGTGCAAATAAGTGTGAAAAGAGTCAGTATTTTGAATTTCCAAATCGTGAACAACCTTCCTTATTCGTTCCCCAGAAAGGACAAGCGACTCGGTTTTTACGTTCTCGCAGTGTGCTTTATTTTTATTCTTACAACCGAGCCGATTTTTTGGGTTCTTGTCGCGGGACTCTTCATCCCGGTGTCCGTGGCGCTTTGGACGTCAGCGTGGATTGTGTTCTGTACTATATTCGTGTCCAATCCCTTTCTGTACACCTGGAAGAACGAGGAGTTTCGGAAGTCCTTCAGGTCTGTGATGAGAGGAGACTTCTTGCGGGGATCCACGGTTGGAGTCGAACCCATCACCATCAATACCATTTCTCATATCTTCCCCAGACAAAACAGCCGCAGGGCATTTCTGAGTGAGACGAACTGAGCTAGACCTGCGAAACCTTACGACTAGTACTGTGGCCAAATTTCGCTCGTGCCTGTCCAAGATGCTTCTACAATCTGCTGGTGATTTTTTTCAGTCACGATGAGCTGCATGTGTTTTACAGTGTTTTGTAAAGTTTTTGTAATATTTTTTGTGAAAGTACAAAAGTGTGAAGTGTTTTTTTGCACAACTGTGAAGGCTACGCTGCCAATTTTTAAGTGAGAAATGTTTGTGAATGTTCAAATAAATCAGAAAAATCCCAGCTTGTGTTGTTTCTCATCTTTATTTTTTTATATAGGTTTTTATCTAAAATGAATATTATGATTTAATATTACTTTTATATCAAATTAATTTAAGCGTTCTTTTAAAGTGTTTCAAATATATTAATAATCAAATAATTATATTTGAATTAATATTCATAGTATATTAATAATAGTATTATAAAATCCTTAATTTTTTTTATTTAGCAGCGTATTTAAACTTTTCTAAAAAGTCAATTATAGACAGTAATCTATATTCTTTTGAAATAACATTCATTAAGTGTATTATTATTATTATATAAAATGCTTATTTAATAGTGCATTTCAATTTAAGAGCATGTTTATTGTCAATAAAATTCCTATTTTATTTTTGAATTAGTATTCATAAAGTATATTAATATTGTTATATAAAATGCTTAATATTTAATAGTGCGTTTTATTTTAAGAGACTACATTTAAAAATGTCAATTATATTAATATTATACAAAATGCTTAATATTTTTTATTTAATAGTGCTTTTTATTTAACAGCATGTTTAAAAGGTGGTTATATTAATAGATTTTATTTGGAATTAATATTCATAGTGTATTAGTCATTTGTATCAAATATTTAATAGTGCTTTTTATTTAACAGCTTGTTTAAATGTCAATTATATTAATATATTTAATATATTTATACACCATTAAGATAATATATAATTTAATACCTTTGTTTATTTAGTAAAAGTATTAATATTAACATAATTTTTTAGTCTATTGTGTAAAGTGTGTTTTATTGTTTTGGGGGGTTTTTTGTACACCGCATACTGGTGAGATTTTCAGCTCCATTTAAATTGCCGAAATCTCTTGTTTTGTTCTTTTCTTTTCATCAAGCAATCACAATATTATACATTTTAATCTGTGCAAGAACATCAGTGATGTAGTAAAGTTCAGTGGAGAGAACGGGATTTTTGAACCCTGTTGGAAACACTGACATAGTGATAAAAAGTTCCATCCAGTCATATCCACTCTTAAACTCTCGCTTACATAATGCTTCGGCTCAATTGTTAAAAACCGAGGAAGCATCTGTGCAAATAATCTGAAAGATTAAACTGATTTGTTGAGTTAAAATGGTATAAATGCATTAAGTGGAAAACAGCATCATAAAACTTTGTTATAAAACATAATACAATAATTTTGTCATTTTAATTACATATGCTATACTTCTAAGAAGTCATTAAAATAAATCAGTTAAATAAATTACCACAGCCTCCACCGCCATGATTTGAGCTGCTGCTTGTAGATTCAGCTTTTCTGGGAAAAACCAATGATCTGCCCAAGTTTGTTGTATGCAATCAATCAGTCACTGGCAGTTCATAATGGAAATATTACCTTTAAAGTGCACACAAAGTAATTTCCTGTAATTGAGAAGAACCCCTTCAGGACAGCAGAGGGAGCCTGTGGAGGGACGGAGAACACAAAGCATTTAGGGCTGGGGAATTCCTACATGGCTTATATGGAGTGCTGAGGAGGTGGGTTACGATCCCTCCCCCTTCTCCTATAAATCAGATCCAGGGCTGAATGAAAGAAAGCACATTAACTCCGTTTTACTCTCTTGGAGCTCTTTAAAAGTTCTTCATAAGTGGACAGCATGAATTCAGCTTTACTGTTGACTTTGCTTCTACCAGTTGCAGGTAAGTTAAAGCTAAATGTCAGGATTTTAACGACGTATGCTGAGTAACCTGAATATTTGAACACAGTCTTACCATCTGCTCTTCTTTTAGGCACTGCAGCTTTAAGCAGGGTTAATATAGTTAACTTAAACTAACCTAAAATAAAACCATTAAAAAAAATTTTCTCTTACTTGAAATAATTGTTAACTAAAATAAAATTGATTTCAAATAAATATTTTAGCTAGTTACCAAAGCAACGTTTTTAATTTTAACTTAGTTGAATTTGAACTAAAATAACTAAAACAGAAATAAAAACGAAATAGACATTTAAATAAAAACGACTAAAAATGACAAAAGCGCACAACAAAATTACTAAAACTTTAAATAAAACCAAGATGAAAATATAAAAATAAAAACTAAATCAAAATAATAATGACTTTTTATTAGTTTTTTTATTTTTCGTTTTTTAAATGTAATTAATTTTTTTAGTATAATTATGTATTTTTTTTTAATCATAAAATAGTATTACCATTTTTATTCATCTACCTCCATTTTCTGAAAATTGATTTGACAATACAAGGCTCCCATAACCGCATATGCAACTTATTTGATATATTTGTATTTACATAATTGTACATTTTTAAGTTTCCTCTTTAGTTGCTTCATGGATGTGCCTTTTTAGTTAATGATGCACAGAAATTATAATAATGTAATTTTTGAACTACTTTAATGTTGTGAGCATTAAAACTAAATTCTCTATAAAAAAAGATACAACACTTTTATGATTTAATTACATATTACTCATAACTGCATAATTATTTTAAACCATCATTTTAAAAAAAGATTTACTGAGGAGTTAATGATGAACTAATGGGCAATGTT
Organism: Sinocyclocheilus rhinocerous; assembly: GCF_001515625.1. Classification (NCBI taxonomy): domain Eukaryota; kingdom Metazoa; phylum Chordata; class Actinopteri; order Cypriniformes; family Cyprinidae; genus Sinocyclocheilus; species Sinocyclocheilus rhinocerous. The sequence continues at coordinate 1,091,659 of NW_015643596.1, read as the reverse complement.
CTCTTGAATAGTTGTTTCCCATGTACTGGACCTGCCGTCTGAAGTTCTGTTCAAAGTGGGCGACAGGAGAGAGTTGACTTGCAGCGTATCATCTTGCCCAGAGAAGGTGAAGTTTGTTTGGACCTCATTAGAAGACAGACCGATATTCGCTGCTATTGATTCACAGGACAGAGAATCTGTGCTGGTCTTTGACAACGTGATGAAGAATCACGAAAACACCATAGTGTGCAAAGCAACCTGTGAAAAGGAGACAAAACAGGCGACAACAAAGATTAAAGTTTATTGTGAGTTCCTTTTATGTTTTCGATTTTATTAAAACTTCAGCAGGCTTCATAATGCACTGTTGGTGAAGACCGGGGTAAGTTGTCACACTTTTTACTTCAGTAAATATTTCTCGAGGTATGTTTAACACTGATTTACTTTATAGACTATTTAATGGATTTAAAGCAATTATGACTCAAATTAATTCATGTGAAAGCAAAAATTTAAAAGGTAAACATTGTTTTGGCCAATTTGTGTAATTGGACTTATAAGGTCCAAAACCTTATATCTATTGAAATATGTGACATCTTGCCCCGGTCTCTATGTTTTTATTTATTTTTGAATGCTACATATGAATCACGGGGAAAAAATAAATATCTACATTTATTTTATAGTTAGTTTTTTTCTTGTCGACTCATATTTAAATCTTGGAATCCATTTCAGCTTTTCCAAGAAACCCAGTTATATCCGGATATGATAGCTTGAAACTGGGCGAGGAAAATGTCTTGGGCTGTGAAGTGTCTTCTATACACCCTTCAGAGTTCCTTAAAGTGCAGTGGCTCTATGAAGACAAAGTTCTTCAGACTGATGAGGGAGAACCTGAGAGAGATGCATTTTCAGTTCATTACATATTCACGCCTTCAAGTGAGGATGATGGGAAGGCGATAACATGCAGAGCATCACTCGATGTGTATGGTATACCACCTGATGAGATGACCAAGGAGACGTCTGCACACATGACAGTTCTCTGTAAGCTACACTTACATATATTCACATCAACTATTTTTAAATTAAACCCAAAATGGATGTGGGAATTGTACATCCTCTCTGAAGAAGATGACCCCAAATGATCATTCGTTTCCCCATTGCTTTCACAGCTGCACCGCATAACGTTAAAGTATCTGGAGTGACTGTTGTCCCACTGGGATCCAGTTTAACTTTGACCTGTGAGGCCGAGGGCAAGCCAAAGCCTGCGTTTACATGGACGGCTCTTATACCAGGTGGCCAGTCTGTGGAAATGGGAAAACATCATGATCTCCTCGTACATAACGTGTCCTTATCAGATGCTGGTACTTACCAGTGTGATGTTAGAAATGACTTTGGAAGCCAAAGGGCCAGCGTTTCAGTAGTCGTTCAAGGTTAGTGGTTCATTTAATTCTTTAAATGTCTCATTTCGGGCAGAGCTAATAGCCTAGTTGGTAGCACTCCCGGACTTGTTGTCCTTTCCAGATCCTGCCCACCTCTCTCCCACTTTCTGGGAGAATACATACATGCAAAACCGCCAGAAAACTTAAAAATTTCTAATTTCGAAACATTGCTTTGTTCCCAAGTAATTAGGTTTTTAAATTTTTTGGCAGCACCTCCTATGGATACTCTCATTGTAGCAAGTCCACAATCCATTCTGAAGGAAGGAGACTCTGTGAGCTTTTCCTGCAAGTCCAGCGGAGTTCCAGTGACACACGTGGTGCTCAGCAGGAGGGTGAATGGTGTAAAAACAGAGCTAATGTCTAGTGAAGGGGCTGAAACATCAGTTGCCCTCCTCTCCGTCAAGCTGGGTGACTCTGGCATGTTTGTGTGTGAGGCTTTCAATGAGTATGGCAGGCAGGAGACCACTCTCAATCTAACTGTTGAAGGTAAGACCTTGAACGTCTGGTAATAGTGGATATTGTAAAGATTGGTCTGTTGAGTGCAGTTACAGTGTGGGTTGTAATGGTGTGTAAAATAGAAAGGCGGAATCAGTTGTAGTCTGTTATCTCCTAAAGATACTCTGAGAGTGATGAGTAACACTGATATTATGGTTCCTCGTTTTAAATATAAGCCTGAAGTTCAATGATCCGCAAATTCAGTTTGAGGCACCAAGTCAAATTTTCTCTTTTTTTTTTTTTTCTTCTCACAGCTCATTTGCTAGAAGTGGCGCTACAACCGGACGGTGAGGTCATGTCGGAGAGAGGCTCCAGCCTGGTCCTCTCCTGTCAGGCTTCAGGTTGCCCTCAACCCGAGTTCTCCTGGAAGAATCTTTCAAATATGCCGATCCTCAGGCGGCTTAAGACAGATGGCTTCCAGTCCCAGCTGTTTTTCGATCTAGTAGAGTTGGAAGACGAGGGAACTTACCTTTGTGAGGTCACATGTGGCTCAATCAAGAAGTCCAAACTAACAGAAGTGAAGGTGTTTTGTAAGTATCTCGAAAGGTTTACTATCCAGTCTCGAGTTTACGTAAAAAATTGCTTGTGTGGGGAAAAGGTCCTCTAGCATTATACTAAGTAGATAACTGGTTGATGAATGGAGAATGTATAATCAAGTTTTCAACATCTCAAGGTGAAATGTGTAATTTCTACATCACTGGCATCACCAGATGGAATTGCAAGACTGATTCGCAAAACTCATTGAGCCAATATTGCCGTATTTGGATAGTTGGGATGCTCAAACAGCAACATTTAATAAGAGACTCTTACTGTCAAGGAAACAGTTCCTTTCTTTCCCTTTAACTTCTCAGAGTGTGAGTTGCAATTAACCAACTGTTTAAACGTGAGTCATCTGTGAACAGTAATTCAGTCTCTTGAAATCCCTTTTTTAAAAATAGCTCTCTTTGACATTGATTTGATGCAGGAAATAAAGCATTAGGAAGTCTCTCAGCGGACATCAACTCTTAGAATGTGTGAGGGAGTATTGCTTTGTTCACATTACGTGTTGTGCTACATATTGACTCTGTCAGAATGATGACCAGCTGTCCTCATTCAAGGTTCTCCTTAATCTCGTTGTATTTATTAGTTGGTGTGTATCCTTGAAAATGCTTAGAAATTCCATTTTCTTCTCTTTTCAGCATTTCCAAGTCCTGTCGTAAAAAACTCTGGACCTTCTCTGGTGGGAGAGATAATGAAATTGACCTGCACTGTTCAGGAAGTTTTCCCGGCCAACCTTTTCCAAATCCTGTGGATGGATGGAGAGAGAGAAATGCATTCGGAAACTGGATCATTTTCAAGTGGTACAACAAATCTGACTTCAGTGTATTCTTACTACGTAGACACTGAAGACCAAGACAAACACATCACCTGCAAAGTTTTGCTGGAAATGCATGGTGTGCCAGCTGCTCAATCAGTAAAGACAGCATCTACTACATTGTCCATTCACTGTAAGTCAGGGTTGGTTGTTTATTTGTTCCTTTCAAATATGATTTTGTCTTGGCTTTTGTTAACATTGTGCTCCTTTTACAGATCCCCCGAGAGTGACCAGGATTACTGTGAGCCCACTGACAGAGTTAAAGGAAGGAGAATCCGTAAGCATTTCTTGCCTTTCCGACAGCTTTCCAGTGGGGCGTACAGTGCTGAGCAGGGTGGAGGACGGCATACAAACAGAGCTAATGGCCAATGATGGGCTTGAAACATTGTTTACCATCCTTTCAGTCGAGTTGGATGACTCTGGCATCTATATTTGTGAAACTTCTAACATGTATGGAAGCCACAATGATAGTGTGGAGATTACCATTAAAGGTAAGTTACTAATTACATCCAGTCAAAATCAATCAGTGGCCACAGTATCAACATGTTGTAGTGTTTGAAATATCAACAGTTATTTTAAATAAATTAAAAAATTTGGAGTGCCTTGCTCTCCATTTTGCCTTGCTCTCCTTTTCATCGAAATGGATAAATTTAGCTTCTACTGTACAGTGTTTTTGCTCTTATTAAGTGGATCCTGTCTAGGCAACTGACAATTATTATGCCTCTCTTATCCCAGCACCACCCAGGAATATGACAGTGGAGATCTTTCCATCCACGGATGTTCAGGAGGGGCAGAATATCACCATCTGTTGTCGCTCCGTGAGCTTCCCTCCACCTGCGGTGGTCCTCAGTAAGCTGGATAGTGAGAAAAATGTCTACTCTCTTGATGGTGTATTCCTACTGATCAACCTCACACCCAACGACACAGGCCTATACCAGGTCAACGTCACCAACTATCTGGGCTACGAGACAGAGATTTTTAACATCAATGTGATGGGTGAGTAAAACTAGTCATATACCAAATCAAGTTATTGTATTTCTGAGCACACTGACTACATAAAACATTCAATTTGTGAATTAACACCATGCCCAAATCAGACATGACACAACCGGACAAATTTTGCACAAGTAACTTGTTCAAATCGACTAAATCCCAACCGATCAGAGCATATTTGACACTTAATGTACATTTATGTAAAGTCTAATTTTGGACCAGTGAAATTTTGCAATGGCCAGTGGTACCCAAGTGCGACCAAAATTGCATACTGTGACATTTGACGAGGAACATACTTGTCATTGATATGTGATATCCAGCATCAGTTGGGTTTCTTTACTACCATGGCCTGATGGGATAGTAAAATGTCCATCAGATGCACACTTCGCAATCTCAGTGGAAATAGTAGGTCATCCTGGTACATTTCGCCTACTGTTTAATGAATACTTTGGGAATTTCACTTATATTACTCTTTTCACATTCTGTTTTTCAGTCACGCTAGACGACTCTAACCCGTCTCATTTTCATTCCTGTCGAAAATTTAATATGGGGCTACCCTGACTAAGCTCTATAATAGGGAAGTAGGCATATTCGCACGCAAGGCTAGACTGACAAAATGTGTCATCGTTTTTCTCAATTGTGTCTGGTTAGGACAAGCGAATCATTTTTATTTACAAACATTTTACAACATATTTCAAATTTGCCTTTGACTTTTCGTTACAGAGAAAATAGTCAACCCTCCATTAGGCTGGAATGATTTTTTTTTGGTGGATTGATTACCATTTGTATAACCACAGTTTTACTACAAATACTATGGTTAAACTATGGTTAGTATAGCAACCATGGTTAATTTGTGGTTATATGGTTTAACTACAAAAACCATTTGGTTTTATTTGTAGTAAAACCATGGTTAATTTTCATAAGGACGGTCGTAGTCTTAAGATCTGAAAAGGTCTTCATGTTTTTTTGTGTTTTTATTTTTTTGGATCTGTGGATTACTATTTGAGGATTCATATGTTTCTTTCCTAATTAGTGAAATTAAGATGAACAAACCCCTAACACTGGCCGCCATTTTTGTACTACAGATATAAATGATACCTCAAAATGTAGTTTGTTGAAAATGGGTGTTAAAAATCCAGCAAAATAGAACTTTTAAATCAGTTTAGACGCTATATTGAATTTAACACGGACAAAAAAATCCTAGGTCACATCATTTTTACAATTCACAACTTTCAAAACTGTTTAAAGGAGGTTTTGTCTAGTGAAGCTTTATCTTTTCAGGAAAGACGTTTCCGAGTATATGGTTAAAGTACAATCCGTTGAATGCACTGTACTTCTTTTCCTCACAGTTTTCAGTTCTGTCAAAAATTAAATATGGCGCAACCTGATTAAGGTCTATTATAATAGAAAGTGCACTTTTGTTTCAAACCAGAAACCGCCCAGAACTGCTTATCAACCACGTAGCAGTATGTCAAATCCTTAGCAACCACCTAGCAATGCCCTAGCAACCACATGCAGATTTTTTCAAGTTAATTTTCCTCTAAAGCACCATTAAAGTGAATCACAATATCATTATTTGCTTGTTTTTTGTTGGCCATTGTGGTGGTCCCTGACAGTTGCAGTGTTTTTTTTTTTTGTACTCTGTTTGCTTAGACGAGGGGAATGAACCACTGTGGTGACATTTAGCACAAAACCCCTCCAAGGACGAGAAAGATCGATAGTTTATACAGCTTGTGAAACCACCATTATTTTAAAAGCTTTCTTATGAAGAGTTTGTGCAAGAATGTGACACATTCTAACCCGAGGGCCCCAAAAAGCCCTTGCTTATGCAACCCTCCTGTGAAAAAAGAACAGCAACAAAGATTTGTGCAGAGTCCTGTCTTTTTTAATCACTTAAAGACACTGGTATTTCCTGCTTCTGTGTGGACACAGAACATCTCTAGAGCATAGCGGCTCTAAACGCCTCCACTCCCGCTTGTTTGTTTGATTGCCGTTTAAAGAAAAACAGAATATTTATGGAGATGAACCCCCTGGTTCAGCAGATGGCTTTGACCCAGGGTCTCTGTGTTCTTGCGGCGCATCCTTTGCCGATATAGCAGATCAGCAGCTTTTTTACAACGTCCCCAGTGCTTTGTCTTTTCTTAGAGATCTGTTGTGTTTTTATTGTTTCCCTTATATGTATTTGCATTTCTTTCGATGCTAGTACATTACAGATACACACAAACAGCACTAAAACTGCACACAGCTGCCTCACAGGTCCGTCTGTGTATTAAATGGTAGATGATCTCTTCCAAGAAAAGCAGTCAATAACATGAGGAATGTTTCATTTGGCTGGCAAGTTTATCAGTGCAGGTCAGATGAGTATTCTTTTCATCACTAACAGACTGTTTTATGCTGACTCCCCAAAATGTTGCTTTTGAACTTCAGATAGGCTGAGTGCTATGCAATAAAATACCATGTACTGTACTGTTTTGTAATTAGTTTTAGTTGATCAAAGCTTGGACTATGTCATGTAAGTATGGCAACAAAAAGATGCTGCTGTCGGTCTGAATATCAGCATGACTGTCATTTGGCCATAAGCATGCATACAACATATAAGAAATACTTATAAAAATGCTCTTGTTACAGTAGCAACACTCATATACACAGATGCTATGCATAGAAAAGTAGTAAATTAATGGAATAAAATTAATTTTTAAACAAAAATGTAATTAAAATATTTTCAATTATAAATAAATAAAAATATCTGCTAACTTAAATCATGGTGTGTTTGTCAAGTAATGCATAAAGTAGACTAAATTTCTGTGCATGATTTGAGCAGAGTGACACAGAGTTGACTAAAGCCGATTAGCTGTTATCGAAATTTCTGCAAAATTTAGGGTCTCACACACTTTCAAACGAAGTAGCTTTCTTTTTAACACAGCAAATTCGCATGACCAATTGAACCCGATGCAAAATCTGCGTGGGGAAATCTTAACTTACAGTTGTGTGGATTCCTATTGAAATGACTGAATTTCGCCGTGAAAATTTGCTGAACTGTAATAAATATGACCGCACATTATGTAATCATCAGGAGCTTGATTGACAGGTGATCTGACCAATCATAAATCCGTTTTGTTCCTTTCTCAAACAAACCAGACAGGAGAGTAGATTAATGTCGGTGGACTTAAACTTGAAAATGGTGTGTATTGACGTCTTTCCGCGGTTGAAACAAGATATCTTCTGATGTTCATTCATGTTTATTTCGTGCCATAACTAGTAAAGATGAAGAGATGATCGGTTCAGTGACTGTGATTTTACCAAGTACAACATGTTCCTGGATCAACATCCTTGTTGATCCTGGAACAACATTCCTATCAACCAATCAGAATTGAGGGATAACTTTTCAGGAAATATCTGTTTTAGGCTTACAATCAGGGTTAGGTGCTTCTACACCCTTGTTAATCAGCTATCATTTCACACTGTTTTTAGGAATAAATTATGGGTAGGGTTAGGTTTAGGGGTAGGGATTGGGTTAAGTCTATATTTTTGGACAGTTATGTTGATCCAGGATCAACAAAAGATGTTGATCCAGGAACATGTCTTACTTGGCAAAATCACGGCGACCTGATCGGTTCACGTGCTGAGGCGCTACAGCGATCTGTCACGACACATTAAAGAGCCACAAAACGCTATTTATTGTTTGAATTTCTTTAAAAAAATGACCCAATTTTAAAGTTAAGACTATGTTTCATACCAAAAGTAACCTGCTCTGTCTTGTCTTCCTCTTTGCGCTGCGATGTATTTATCACTGTGAGAGAACATGTGTGGCTTGTCGGACGTAGCAACTAGGGGGCGGGTTTTAGCGAAGGGTCAATTTCACTCCGGGTTTTCCCTCAACTCCAAGATTTCCCTGATAGAGCTACAAACCCAGCTCATAATGTGCGAGAATGCCTTGTGAGAAAACAATGGCGGCCCGATATATATATATATATATAAAACGCTCCTGCTGCGCAAAATCACACAGCTCGGCTTATTTTCACGAGGGAAAAAAGCCCGCGAAACAGCGTGAACAAGCACAAGCGGAGTTCAAACAAAAATGACCCAATTTTAAAGTTAAGACTATGTTTCATACCAAAAGTAACCTGCTCTGTCTTGTCTTCCTCTTTGCGCTGCGATGTATTTATCACTGTGAGAGAACATGTGTGGCTTGTCGGACGTAGCAACTAGGGGGCGGGTTTTAGCGAAGGGTCAATTTCACTCCGGGTTTTCCCTCAACTCCAAGATTTCCCTGATAGAGCTACAAACCCAGCTCATAATGTGCGAGAATTCCTTGTGAGAAAACAATGGCGGCCCGATATATATATATATATAAAAAACGCTCCTGCTGCGCAAAATCACACAGCTCGGCTTATTTTCACGAGGGAAAAAAGCCCGCGAAACAGCGTTAACAAGCACAAGCGGAGTTCAAACTGCGAAACGTCACAGCCTTCTTTTATTAAATATCACACGCGGAAAGCCATTAGAGCAATCAAATTCAGCGCGTGTTTTTGCCGTTATGAGTTTTTATTTATTTATTAATAATCTCAAGTATACGCAGTAGTAATAGTGATTCTTGCCTTGCTTCAATAATACAAACCCCACCATAGATAATTTAATGTAATACGCATGCACACATCAGTCTAGCCTATATAGATAAGCATGCATGCCTACATATTTACAAGAGTGGTCTATTTTTAATTCAAAATGACCTTGAATATCCACTGCCCTCTCTGAGCTCTGGCTCCATTCTTGTGAAACGTGTGTGTGTGTGTGTGTGTGTTTTCCACCTCAACACAATGAAAACATCAAATGTAAATCTTTTCATTGGCATTGGCTTTTCTTAAAATTTGTAAAGACATGATGCATAAATCTTGTGTCATTCCACAGGAAGCAGAGGTTTGCATAGGCTACTCATATCAGCATGTAGGCTATTCCGGAACACAGATTGACCCACAATACGGCTGTGTAACCTTCCTATGTATACGGGTTACATCTTGAAGACAGTGATAATGAAGACATACTTGGCGTTAACCTCGAGTTGCTAACCTCAGCACAAGCTCCAACCACAGTACAAACTGTGCTTCAGTTGTTCAGCCACTGTGAGGCTATGACCTCAAGAGCTGACTGTCAGAAAAATACTTTTAAAGACTTAAAAAGTAGTCTTAAAATTGCTGTTTTTGACCCTGATTATTCATTTTAACCAGAACATTTAGAAAACTGCACTGAGATTGATCATCATTAGTGATTATATTGCTTATATTATTTATATTGCTTATATTTAAGGTTCGTGGCCGCACTGTTTGTGCTACACACATGAATATCTCAAATCATTCGCTTTTTGAGAAGAAACTGTTATTTTTCTAACTAATTGGACTTTTGACTTCTTCGCCTAGTGGACAATAAACCAGGCCAAAAATCCTATAGACTTATATTGAAAGAGCCATATAGGCCTGAATGTTATAGTTGTCGCTTTTGAACTTGTAAGCAACCCCAGAACACCCATGCAACCATCTACCTTCCCTAGAAACCACATAGAAACATATTAAAAGCCATTAAGACAGCCTGGCAACCTCATAGGAAACACCAGAACATCATGACTGGCAAAGTATCACTCACATTTTCTTACAAAAATGTACAAATCTATAAAATGACTGGAAACAAAGTAATGATTTATGAATTAAAGCTAAGGTTTAAATACTTTTAAAATAACACTTAAAATGTCTAAATGTTGCTGCACATGCAAAAGAGCTGTTCACTTGAACTGTCCCCTTAAGATGGGAATGCTATTCAAAAACATTCCCCACTAAGTTTTAGCACCCCACTGACTCTCTTTTTCTCAGATATAACCCGACCAGAACAAACATTCGTACCTTCCTCTTGTTTAATTTACAGTTAGTGTTGCCAAATAGAGGTCTCTCACGTCTAATATCTCATGCTGTATCTAAAGAGACTGTCCAGTCCAAACTACGAACACTGTGAAAAACCATCTCCAATCCTTTTATACATTTGCAACATACAGATTTTGTCTGACGTTTGTTTTCTTAGCTTGCATTAATTTTCTTATGGAAATAAGCAGTTTTAAGATGAGATCATAATCCCTGGATTTTGATGAAACTTGGTCGGGCTACAAAGTCCTCATGTTATGGCTTTATGAACGCTTCTAAAGGGCCGTTCACACCAAGCACTAATAACCATGAAGTTTTAAGAAAAATAACCATAAAGGGAAATGGTGATGGACAAAATATGAGATGGGAGGGAAAAATATATTTCAATGTTTTTCAATGCATTATTGGGCAACAGTTTTGCATTCCAACCAAGTTCCTGAGAAAGTTTGTGTTTTCTTGTAAAACCTTTGCGTTTCTTCAAGAAATTTAGCTTTTTTTCTCTAGAAACATTGTGTTCGCTCACAAAACTTTTGTTCCCCAGAAAAACTTTGCGTTTGCTCGCAAAACCTTTGCGGTTTCCCAAGAAACTTTGTTTAACTTGCACAGGTTTTGCTTTCCCCTAAGGAACTTAGCATTCGGCTCGCAAACCATTTTCCCAAGAATTGTGTGTTCATTTTTTTTCTTTAGGGGCTCCATAGAGGATAGTGTGGTCCACATGACAACTATTATAATGACAAAGCGACGATATGGTTGGAATCACTTTTCCAGGTGTTGAGCGATAAAACATTTGACAGCCAATCAGAATCCACCTGACATTGGCCCTGTCCCAAATCGCACCCTAAACCCCCCTGCGGTCTTCCTCTGAGTCCACACTTTTGTGCAGACTTCGGCAGAAGTGCGCATCGAGTATGCATAGCGGCCGCAACGGGGGCGCTCACGAGCACCCTTCTGATAGCTAAAATGACCATAAAGGTCTACGGTGGCCATTGTAAGTCTGCAAGACCGCAAATGCATGTGAACTGTGCCATTTGGGACAGGGCCATTAAAGAGCTCGAGCATTTAAAGTGGCAGACGACATGAATGTAGCACGTGCTTATAATAATCAGAATGATCCCCTTGTCCAAATACCCACACTTGTGGTCTTGGCCACTTGAGAGCGCGTGCACGCGACAAGTAGTAAGTGCGCAAGACTGTCCCCGGTCTTAAAAATACCAAAGCGCAGTGTCCTTAACGCACACTAAACCCACACTAGGGTTAGTGTATCCCATCATGCATCATGTTCTGGAAATAAATCGTGAGACTTTTTGCCTATCACTTAATTAGAAGCACCACAAATTAAAATTGTCATGTTATAGGGACTATTGAACAGACATTTAGAAGTTGATTTTAAAATGCAAAGTATTGAAAATAATAATAAAACTCTGTAAACAATTTGCGTTTTTACAACACTATAAGTGTGTCCCATCAGGTAATGAAAAGTTGTACACACACTTGTGGTCTTCATGCTCACTTGAACACTTGGGCCAAATACAGGAAATACGTCATATAAGTAGTCAAGTGGTCAAGTGCAAAGACCACAAGTGTGGGTATTTGGACAAGGCAACTGTCGCCCGAACACTAAGGCTAGCTATCATTTTTGTGAACGGCCCTTTAACTGTGAGAAGACATTCAATACAGTTTTAGGATATCATATCCCACATGCATTTCCCTTGTGAAGGACAACCTGTTGAATTAAAAACCAGAAAAACGCCCACCATGTCTCGCAGGAGGAATGTTTTCATTGTTTTACGCATTGATGGCCATTTTGGGAGATGTTGCACAAGTAGCTAGTCCTTACATTAACCTTTGGTTACCAGTGTTGGGAGTAATGCATTACAAAAGTAATAATATTACAGTAGTATATTACGTTTTGCTGTAACGCAGTAATATAACGCATTACTAATACGATTTGGGTAATATTATTACTCGTTACAATCTCAGTAACGCAAGTTACAACAACATATTTTAACTCTAAATTAAGTGGCAAATTTACCAACACCGCAAAACAGCACCAGAGAAAAAATTCCGCCGGTAAAATAGTTCGTCTGTCTTCTGTTGCTGGAATTAGATGGTTGAGATGACTGCAGAGACGGATTCTACATTTGTGAGATAGACACACTCCTGTTATTTCAGTTTATCGGAGGAAAGGATAAGAATGCTTAGCAAAATGTGCAACACCAAACTCTCAACATGGAGAAATAGCACGAGTTAATTGGATTAATGCCGAATGAGAGAGGTAGGCTGCGCGACAACGCTGTTTGCGTTTAGTTTCGCATTAGTTCAGAGGGGGTGCTAAAAAACGAATTAAATTGAGTGAAAATAATGAACGCCTATAAGCTTCAGCATACAAATTCAGCCACCTTGTGTGTTTTATATACAGCAGCTTCGAAAAAGGCATATTTTAGATTTTTTTTCTATGGTAACTTCTCATATGCCACTGTTATTAGTGATATAACTTTAATGCTAACTGCCAAATATGACACTTACAAATTAATACAATTTATGAACGCACATAGAAAAGAGAGAAAGTAGGGATTTTTTTATTTTATTATTATTATATATTTTTTACACATATCTATTTAGTAATTTTTTTCTGACCATCAAGTGTCAGTCACTCTCAATGCCAACTGGCAGGAAAACATGGTAAATTCTAACCATTTTTTACAATAGATAAAGTGCCGACAATTCATACAACTATTTCCACACAGTGGCA
>NW_015643596.1:1071222-1078571 GCF_001515625.1 Sinocyclocheilus rhinocerous | reverse complement strand
CTGTGGTAGTAACCTTCTCATATGCCCCTGTTATTATAGTAATATAACTTCTAATGCCAACTGCCAAATATGACGCTTACAAATTAATACAATTTATGAATGCACATAGAAAAGAGAGAAAGTAGGGATTTTTTTATTTTATTATTATTATATATTTTTTACACATATCTATTTAGTAATTTTTTTCTGACCATCAAGTGTCAGTCACTCTCAATGCCAACTGGCAGGAAAACATGGTAAATTCTAACCATTTTTTACAATAGATAAAGTGCCGACAATTCATACAACTATTTCCACACAGTGGCACAGAAGACGGTAACCTCCCCGTGCTGAGATGCCTCGTATCATGTGTCGACGATAGCCAGAGATATTGTCAAAACAAAGCATCAAAAATTGGCAATATTAAGAGGATTTAGCATTTCCAAGTAATGTAGGCCTGTTACATTCTTATTATTATTAGGTCTATTATTATTATTAGGTTACTTTTATTATTAAATGATATTGCGCCGCAATAATTTCATAGCGCATTACCGTATGGCGCACTGTGGGGATAATTAACATTTAGGCTATTAGCTTAGGCTACTCCTCATTGAAAATGTTTTTTAAACGTTTTTTTAAACAGGTCTATTAATTTATACAATTGAATTATAGGTCTATAATTAAAATTATTAACACTGCAGTCATCAATGAAAATTAAGAGCAGCTTTATTTCGTGCACAGATTTTCAAAAACTAAAATATTAAGGGAAGAATTTAACACCGTTATATACCATCATCAGCCTATATTGAAGTAGTTTTGTCTCTTGTTGTCTCAGAGAATATGCGCCGTTAATGCAGCATTAGAAAGCTCCGTCAGTTTTTTTACTTTCACTTTCTCTAGTGAATTTACTGACGCCCACAGGCGTAACGCTTGCGCACAGTTTGCGCGTTGCTTGCTTGTGTTGCTTGACCCCTCCCCCATAATATCAATCGTTTATAGGCCACATATTAGGCAAAACATTTTTTTAATGTTTATTTTTCAGTGTTAATGAAAGTGACACCAAAAATAAGGGAACATCATTAGGAAATCCTTGTTCGTTTTGGCTTGTTTAGCAACTTTTTTTTTTCATTCTTGTTTTCTTCTGAAACCGTTCAAAATAGCCTATAGGCTAGGTATTGTGTTTATTGTTTGTACATTATAACATTTCGCTTTATTTACAGGTGTTATTTATGAATGTAATAATGCGATTTGTGCTTACTATATTTTTTTTACCTAAACTACAACGTAACATTAATGTAGACCTACATACTGGCATCTAAATATGATTTTATAATTTTATGCTATATAGACCTACCACATTACCCTCCACTGGATGTAGAATGAGCAGCATTAAACTACATTTTGGCATTTTATAATACTTCTGTGGATATTTTGGTGAAAGTAACTCAAAAGTAGTGTAACGCATTACAATTCAGAGCCAGTAATACTGTAATGTAACTAATTACTTTCAAAAGACAGTAACTAGTAATATATAATGTATTACATTTTGGAAGTAACTTGCCCAACACTGTTGGTTACACAGAAAGCTGTGACGTTCTGCAGCGCTTCTAAGACCCTGATAGCACAGAGACGTCTATTTGACGTCTGCAAGACTTATTTTTTAGAGTGTTTGCTCATCTGCAATCGGTCAATAGGACGTTTCCTATCAGATGTCAGACGTTTAGAAAATGTCTTTAAGATGTTTATGATTTAGAATGTATGTAAAACTGACAAGACGTCTATCAGCTGTTTGTACACAGCAGAAGCTCTAAGCGATCTTTAACAGATATCTTGCAGACGTAGCCTGGGGAGGTTATTATTAGAAAGCGCCTCAAGTTTGCTGAGATTTCAAGACTAACAAAAGCCTGCGATCGGTCTTCTCATGCATATTAATGAGATGAATGAATGAGATGTGTGATGCCTTTGAGAATACACTCTTACTTTGAAGCCTCTCCCATGCCCTATAAGATGCCCATGAGTGTGAAACTGCGATTCAACATAAGGATCCGATTGTTTGGATCAATTTTAATATGCAGCATGCAAAATGTTGATCAAAAACGGCTTTGGAGAGCTTGCATTTCAGCTGTACTAGAAATCAATGGATCAGCTGCCCTCTACAAGAAACCAGCATTTTTCTGATTATTTCACATTTCTGTATCAGGGAAAGCATATTGTGAGCGTCTGGCGGTCGTGTTACACAGGCTGTGCTTGAGTTCCCATTCCTGTCTGCTGAAGCAGTTACCATGGGAACACCCTTTTTTCCCCTAGTATTGAGGGAGCATTGAAGCGTTGTTTTGAAGTATTTGAAATTCAGGTCTTGCACAGTTTAGCATTTAGTTTCTGTTAATCTTTAGGCGTTAAAACTTGTGTTTACTAGCTATTTACTGCACTTGAGTCCTTTATTCTGCTTGAATACTTTATTATTGAATACTTGTTTTATTTTTTATTAACTCATTCATTTAATTTGTTAGTTATATGTATAATTTATTTAGATTTATAAATGTTTTTTTCTTTATTATTTAGTTTAAAGTTTAGAGACCATCAAAAAGACAGAAGTTTTAACTTGATGTTGAGATTATATAGCTCACTTTTTTACAGTAATGTATATCATGTTTTATTTGACATGAAGTGTTTCCTGTAGCAACAGTCATGGATCTTTATTTCTCTTTATTACTATTCATTTTACATTTTATACGTTTTTTTTTTTTAAAGGAAATAATTTTTATGTTATAATGATCTGGAGTCTAGACCAAACGTTTGCTATAAATTCACTTTGAGAGAACAGAGCTTTCTACGAAGTTTCGTCTAAAATCGTGTGCTCTACCTGAGAGAAGAGTGACATCTGGTGGTGTTGTGCTGAAAAAAAAAAAAAGATTTGATAAATTTTCTGTTTTGAACAGTACACTCCAGCTGACTATAACATATTTCAGAAATTGTCAAATGACTTTTAGAATATGACATTAATGCAAGAAATGATAATTACGGCTATTTCGGAAATTGTTAGAAATGAATGAATAGTTTTATTCAAACAAATAAATAAGGACATTACTCATCTTTGCATCTATGCAATGAAAAAAAAATGATATTGTTAGAAGAAAAATATTTTTATATTGTTAGAAGGATATTAATAATCTAATAATCATAAATAAAAAAATATTAGAAATACCTATTGAGTAATAAAATAATAGTTTATGAATTCTGTAACCATATAATTATCCTTATAAAAATATTGTTAACATTTAGAAATATATATTTTTTAAATTCAGCGTTACTTATTTAGTAATAAAACAATAATTTATGAATGTCTACAGCAATATAATTATTACGATAAAATATATCAAATGTTAATTTATTTTATTTTAAATGTTAATTAATTTAGCTATATATGGTATTAATACAAAAAATACAACAAAATAATTTTTTTTTTTTCTGAAATGGTTAAAATTGTTGGATAAATTTAAAATGTCAAACAAACAAATAAAGACATTATTTTGCAACTGTGTATGAAAATTGCATGAAAGAATTATTAATTATATTATTAGGGATATTTCATTAAATTTAACCTAGCATGTTTTTTTTTTAGCATGAATGAATGAAGTGAATTACTCATTCAATCTAAATGAAATAAAATGCATGAATATTCCTAACATGGATGAATGGATTAGAAGTTGGTTTGCCAACCGCCAATAAAATTTAAAGAAGAAGAAGAAGGATTAGATTTGTGTTGGTTTTGTTTAATCCTACACTGGCTCAGCGACATGACGCACGCGACGTCGACGCACAGGACTCCTCGCTGTCTCGCGTCCAGACGCTCGTGACGCCGCAGTGCTGCTCAACGGCTACCGGAGACGCTTTGCTGAAAAATGCTCCCGTTATCCATCAAAGATGACGAGTACAAGCCTGCCAAATTCAACCTGTTGGTCAAGATATCGGGCTGGTTCAGGTAAACACAGTAAAATGCTCAATATTTCATTGAGTTTCACTCACAGCTGGCGATTCTGTGTGGCTAAGGCGGTTAGCATGCTAGTTAGCACGCGAGACTTTATTTAAAACATTTACATTTTTTTTTTTTTTTAAAGGGGCTATAATTATATTCTAAAATAATTGAACTGTTATAATAAAGAAGCAGACTGTTTCAGCTCATTTTCAGCCAGTCAGATGTTAGCAGGACGAAGTAAACATTTGACACAACCTATAAAATCTTTCATTTTACATTATAAAAGGTGTTAAAATATATTTCGCAACAAAATATATCTATCAAGAGATTATTCGGACCACATGTCATTTTTTTTCTTGACTGTTTTATTTAAATAAACTACAGTTGTGTATTTGCTTAGCTGTCGGTCCCTACAGCCAGTCTGTCTGGTCAGGCCACTTTATAAATGAATCAGTCTGAAACCACTCACTCTCTTTGTCTTTATGTCCCTCCCCAGATCAATTCTTGCCGATAAAACCTCTCGCAATCTGTTTTTCTTCCTGTGTTTGAACCTGTCGTTCGCGTTCGTGGAGCTGCTGTATGGCATATGGAGTAACAGGTAACAGTAGGGGGCCAAACGCAAGATTATGCCACGTAGGTCTAAATGTGGGATGAGCTAGTGTGCTTTTGTTTTGGGCCCTAACTTCTGTTAGCAATGTTTTGATTGGGGTTTTCCCCATGAGCTGTTATCTTAGTCTTCCTTGAAGTGAGATTGAGAGCTGATCGAAGTTCAGCAAATACAGGATGTGTCTCAAAACCTATAGAGGTGCCTATCTAGACAGCATATTTCAGGGATGCAAGTGTGTTTGAACGTTCAAACATGCCTCTGATGTCTGAAAATGCATTTTAGATAGGCAGATCTTACTTGGTTTTGAGAAACAGCTGTAATATTTAATATATAACCCTTGTGGGGAAAATCTGTGTGGCATTAACCATTTGTATGCCATTGTATATTAACGACTATATGTCTTCCCAATTGTACATCATACATACACTCACTGAGGCTGTAACATTGTTAGTTTAGGCTTAATAAATAGATTTCTATTGTTTATATCCATATCTGACGTTTATTATCAGGCCGCACACACACTGACTGCAGTTTGCATTCACAGAGTGACCGGAAGTTATGTATTTTTAGTTGATGTTATTTTAGGTGACACTGTAGTTTTGCATGCAACAGAGTTCAGCATTTCAGCATTATGCAACTCCTTTTAATTAACAAAGCTTTATTTTGTTATTATTGTTGTTGTTTATTATTATAACTTATTTAATGTGCTATCTTTCAGTCGATAATATTATGCAAAGAAATGACACCATCCCATGAATGAGAGTGCAGACAGTGGAGCTTTATTATTATTATTATTATTATAATAATCATTATTAAATCAACAATATTACCAGTAGTAATAATATAATAGTATACATTTTTATTTATTTATTTACTTGTTTGTAATACTTTATTTAAAACAATGATAATATTATGTAAATTGCACAATCCAACAATTATTATTTTTTATTAATTTATTATAATTATAATAATAATTATTGTTGTTGTTGTTTATAATAATTTGTTTAATACACTTTGTCATTTGATAATATTATGCAAATGACATAATCCCACAAATGAGACTGCAGACAGCGAAGCTTGAATTATTATTAGTATTATTATCAGTAGTAGTTTAAAAAAAAATAAAATAATAATAATAATTTTTTTTTTTTCATTATTATTGTTTATATATGTGTGTGTGTGTACACAAAATATTTATACAATACATTATATATACAATATATCTGCTTAAAATCATTATTAAATGTAAATGTATTAGTAAAAGAATATAGAGTATTTTTTAAAGGGGTCATATGATGCTGCTAAAAAGAACATTATTTTGTGTATTTGGTGTAATGAAACTGCTCAAAACTCGCGTTTGAATCGTCAGTGGCAAATTCTTTATATATAAAAAAAAAAGAGTGAAAAAGAGAGTGAGCGGCGACCAGTGAGCTTGAGAACGGCCCAAGAGCTTGTAACACTCCAAAGAGAAAGGAAAAATTGAAATCGCATCATATGACCCCTTTAAAATATATTTTTAAATTTATTTTTATTTTTTTTATTTTGTGTAGTTTGACCCACTTGAAACTAACTTGACGACCAAATATCTGTCAGCACGAATGGACCTTTTGGACTGTTTTAATTTTGTCTCTAAGTGAAAGAGTGAATAATGTGTAACTAAAGGTGACTCTGACCTCAGTATGGGGTGGGATGTATTTCTCAGGTTTCGTGATAATTTAACACTTCCCTTTTTGTGTTGGTTTGATTCTCAGTTTAGGTTTGATATCCGATTCCTTTCACATGTTCTTTGACTGCACCGCTCTCCTGGCAGGCCTTGCAGCATCGGTCATTTCACGGTGGAGGTCCAATGACTCCTTCTCATATGGGTGAGAGAACACTACAGTACCAAGAGTACCAATGACACAAGTTTCCTAAAAAGGACACATTCACTTCTGCCTGAGTGGTGTTGACAGGAAACTGCATGTCTTTGGTTTCATTACTGGGTTGTTATGCAAGTCCATTTGATTGTTTTGTAGGTATGTCAGAGCAGAAGTGCTCGCAGGATTCGTGAATGGCCTTTTCCTCATCTTTACCGCCTTCTTTATCTTCTCAGAAGGAGTAGAGGTGTGCACTAGTATAAGATTACAGTTGATTTACTTGCCAAGTGACATACTGATAATATCTTTCAGTCTATAAGTGACATACTTTACATACATACGTAGTGAATATCTTTTTGTTGAATGATGGTGTCTCGTTTTATCACCAGAGGGCGCTGGAACCCCCTGATGTGCACCATGACCGTTTGCTCCCGGTGTCTATAGCAGGGCTGCTGGTGAATCTTGTAGGAATATTCATTTTTCAACATGGAGGACATGGACATTCACACGGTGGTGAAGGTAAGTATCTCACACAGAATAAGCATGCAGTCATGCTTTTCATTAAAAACATTCTCCCCTTCAAGTTTAAATAATATTCTGGTTTATGGGATTTATGCTCGTTTTAACAGCCAGCAGGTAAAAAAACCAGCCAAATTTCTTATTCAGTCTATTAATATGCATTAAGAATGATCACATAATTCAAGATAAGGAGGCAGAAAATGTATATTTATATAAATTCATATAGTTTAGGGTGACCATACGTGCCATTTTCCCAGGCAATTTCTATATTGCCTAAAATATCTAGGTTTTGGCTTTGTTTGCGTGTGCAGACCGATCGGTGTATGACATCAAAATACCTCGAGAGCATTTTGAAAGCATAAGGAACCGTCTGTATGGTATTTTGATGTCATACACCGATCGGTCTGCACAC
>NW_015643596.1:1070826-1071025 GCF_001515625.1 Sinocyclocheilus rhinocerous | reverse complement strand
TTAATATCAAGAGACTTACGTTTTAGACACCATATTGGCTTTTTTTGCGCTATTTCACCAAAAAAAAACAAAAACATTCCAAGCACAGCCACAGTACTGTTTTGCGTCTCTGAGTATCATGATTCTGTTTTGTTCCTGAATGAATCAACCGTTTAAATCAGGGGTGCCCAACCCAATGCCTGGCGATCGACTATCCTGC
>NW_015643596.1:1048052-1070441 GCF_001515625.1 Sinocyclocheilus rhinocerous | reverse complement strand
GTTTAAATGATTCGGTTCAATCGCAATGACTCGCTTATTAACCGTGACTTGCTGCCACCTGCTGGCGGTTTTAATTTCACATTTAAAGTATCTTTTCATTTTTTAAATAATTTCAAATATCAGTATTTCATGTTTAAAATATCAAAACATTATTTATGCATTTGTACCTGCAGGTTAAAGCATTCCATGTCCTTCTAAGCTGCATTTTTAACATGTGTAAATCTAAATGCCACTTCATATGCAACTTCTGCAAAGATTAATATGAATTTTATTAATACTGATTTCATTTGTTTAGCAACAGCCTAAATGTATTATTATTATTATTATAATTGACTGATTAAATGTAAGTCTTTATAGATTTGTCCTCTTATTTTTAAGGTCATGGCCACAGTCATTCTCTATTTAATGGCAGTGTGGGACATGGACACAGTCATGAAGCCCACGGACACAGTCATGAGTCCAAACACGATCACGGGCATTCACACGGAGGACACGGACATTCACATGGAGGACATGGGCATTCACATGACGATCCCCACTGCCATGGTGAGACCTCAAGCTAACTTACAGATTTGAGTGCAGTTTCTGTTACGACTCAGTACCATTATAATGCATCAGATGTGATATTTGGTCCTCATACTGTGTGAAAATTGCAGAAACTGTTTTGATCGTAATGGTGTCTAGTATAGCATGATTCATTTCTAATCTGCCTGTGTCCTCAGATGACCACTTGC
Source organism: Sinocyclocheilus rhinocerous (assembly GCF_001515625.1). Taxonomy (NCBI): domain Eukaryota; kingdom Metazoa; phylum Chordata; class Actinopteri; order Cypriniformes; family Cyprinidae; genus Sinocyclocheilus; species Sinocyclocheilus rhinocerous. The sequence goes on along the minus strand of NW_015643596.1, from coordinate 1,069,707 downwards.
ACACACCGGGAAAAGGCTCCAGCAAGCAGATATTACAAGGTATGGCCTTTTTGTATGTTTGTTCTCCTCCAGATGGCGCTAGAGATCTCTTTTGTCGCAATATTTGCCTTGCTTTTAAAGAGGCACCAGATATGAAAATATTTACAATCACATCTATCAGGTCTAGACAGCTTTTTCCTCTTTTATAGGTGGTCAATATTTTGAATTCTTTGTGGATGAGGTCCTCTTGTAAACTTGAAAAAAAAAAAGGAAAAACAGAAGGGAGGCATTTTCTTCATTTAAAGGCAGAGTAAGCGATTTCTGGTAGCCAATGTTGATTAGTGTTTTGTTTTCTCAGGACATGGCTGACTACAGAGGAAAGGGGAAAGGAAGCGGAGGGGCATCATCTGCCAAATCCAAACCCAAGGATGACGATGATGATGATGACGACGATGAGGAGGAGGATGAAGAAGAGGAAGATGAGGATGACTAAAGAACTCGTTTGTCCTAATTGGGCAGCAAGTTATTTGTTCGCTGCCAATTAGTATCAGTTAAGTCTGGGTCTAAGAGGTCTTGATGTCAAGGCTGCTATAAACTGATCACCAGTAGAGATGCCCAATGCATGCAAGCTCTGACTTTAGACAACCAAACTTTCTCAGTGCTGGGTTTGCTGGTGGTCCAGTTACAGCTTGCTATTAAACTGCATTGGCAAAAACAAAATATTTCCACACCGTTCAACAATAAACAAAGTGGTAGCAGTACATACTCTTTTAAAACTATTTAAGGTGGTGTGTTTCTGTGTGGCTGTTGACGTAGTTATTTTTTATTTTTTTTTTCTACTCTTCCCAGCTTTCAAAATGCACAATTTGTTGCTATATTTAAAGTTCAGTTTCGTTCGGCCCCATAAGCTTCCTGCATTGTTGAAAGGATGTTTGTGAATTGTGGTTATATTATTATTTGTGTAATTTTGACTGATTACATTGATAATTTTATGTGTGGAGAGTCTAGGGACATTTTCAGCTTTAACCAGAGGCAAGTGATGAAATGTTAAGCTGGGGAAAGCTCTTATTTGCACCTTCAGTTTTTTTTTTTTTTTTTATGTCTAGGTGACACTGTGATTTGAAATAAACATGGCATTTTTAGATCTCAAATGATTCAAGCGACTTTCTTATCTGCAAAATGTAGTGTGTAAATACTTGGGGTATTTGTCAATGTTATCAATAAAAGGATAAATGGTTATAGTTTCTTTTAAGAGTGCTCATTTAATTTGGATTTGTTGTCATTCTCTCCAATTAATCATAACTCTGATAATGCATTGACTGGGGTGAGCCACTAGATGTCAATGGAGGGCATCTATTGCACAAACTGTTTTAAAGGCAGAGTAAGGGATTTCTGGTAGTCAATGTTTATATTTGAAATCACCAAAACAAACACGCCCCTACCCCAAAAGGGTCTTGCCCCTATTTTGATAGCTCCGCCCCACATATACATACGCAACCCAGGGAACGATTAGTTCTGTGAAACAAAGCAAAACCAATGTTACACCGTGTCTACGGACGTGAGCGGCGCGGCGCAACAAATCCCGACAGAAAACTGCTGCCGGGTTCTATTTATGATGTGCTGACACACATTTCAAATGGTTTTCAACGGTCGTTTGATCGCGTCCGGTGTAGGCAGACTTTAGCTGTTGTAGACACGGTGTTACTCACCTACTGAGAAGAAACATAGCAACCTCGGCGTCCGATCGCAGGCCTCCGCTCCTTGAGTTCTCTCCAGCACTGGAAAGCTGATCCAATATTTTACACGGGTCCTACTTCTTGCCTTATCTTTCCGCAGACGTTTTCCTCTTTTGTTTTTTTATCCGCCATCTCTATCTTTCTGTCGCTCGGCTCGGCTAATGTCCGTCCCATGCACTGAAAGCACTCTCCTCCACATCACGAGTAGACACGCCCCTTATTGCTGATTGGCTACAAGTTTGTTTTGCTATTCGGCCCGAATCAGTTTTCTAAAGTGTTTTTGAAAAATCACATACCCTGCCTTTAACCACTTGAAATGAGTGCTCTAGATCAGACGTAACTGGATGATGGACATTTATGTGCAACCAAGTGACACCTCTGACCATCCCAACCTCTAACCTTTGACTCGGGGGTGACCAGGTTAACACGGACAACGGAGCAAACGTGGTACACTGTCGCTTTAAATCCCTTTGTTCGAGCTTGTGTGGGAAAGAGCAGAGCAGAGAAAGTAGTTTGTCCCCTTCACCCTGGTACACACAGAGAGAGAATGGATCCTTTGGGAGGCCTGCTCAAGGGAGAAAGAACGGGGCACGGAGGGGAGGACCTTGTAGAGAGGGGGAGGGGAGGGGAGGAGGTGACAGTGCAAAAGGTTATGCTGCCTCCATCCCAGCCGAGGGACCTCTTCTCCACTCCCCGTGATGAATTGCAAGTAGATCCTACCAGCCTCCCGTCCTGAAGATTTTCATGCCTATTTTGGCTATGTTTATTATACTTACTTTTTACACAGAATACTTGGTAGATGTTCTCTATTTGCCTAAACATGCAGTATGAAATATTATGCACTGCCCAGACTACTGTATTCCAGAATGCAATGCACTTGACTTTCCTTTTGCAGTGTGACAAATGAAACTTGATTTGTCTAAAAATGTGTTTATATACCTGTGGTTAAGACATTTTTATTATTTTTTAGAAAGGCTTTTTATTTAAGTACTATTACCACTATTACCACTATTTTGCAATGGAATATTGGAATATAATGGAATATTATTATAATAAGACACAAAAATGATTTATTATTGATGTTATTTTACAAAATATATTTAATAATAATAATAATAAAGTAATAATAATAATAAATTGACAATTATGAAAATATTTTGAATTATTAATAGCAATATTTAGCAAAAAATAGATTATCATCACTATTATTAAATTACTATAATAATAATAAACGGTGATTATTATTATTTTATAAAAATATTATTTTACAAAAAAATATAATGTAATATTTTATTATTTTTATTAAGTGAGAATATTAATTGTTGTTATTTTGCAGAAGATAAATATTTTCACTAATCATAATATTATTAATATAAAACATTATTAATAGAGTTGTGGAAAAGTGATACAAAAATAGATTAATAATATAATAGTAGTAGTAGTTTTGATGAAAGGAAGATACTTTTAATAAAATATAAATATTTTCATATTTATCATTTTAATATTTTATAATAATTGATTATTTTTATTAGTATTATGTGAAAATATATATTTTATTTTAATTTAATTTGTTTGTACAGCATAGTAAGCTATTAGTAATAGTTAGCTATTATCAATATTAGAATTTTATTCTAAACACAGCTGTTGTTTCTAAGAACACAAAGAGCTCCAGCATTCTTTTTATTTTTCTAGTATTTGTTTTGACCACATTTGGACGGGGTCTTCACTTATTAGGGAGTTTGCTCCATTACTGCAGTCGTGCTTTCTGCAAAACTGAAAGTAACCGCAAGTATGTCATCTAATTTTGAGGGAAGGAAAGGACTTAGTGGACCGTCTCAGTGCCGTCACACCACAGTCCACAGCTATTCTCCAGTGTTGAACAGGACTGCCAGTACAGACCCTTGAGTTCAGGAAATGTTGACTGACTCACTCATGTTGGTTTTAACATAGTAGCGTATGATATTATATATTCTGGAATCTGGAAATTTATTCAGGGAGGGCAGTCTTGCAGGTTGGCCATCCATTCGAGGATGTACTCGTATGACCTGTTTGTGGAATGACATCATCAGTTTGAGGGTTAACGCTAGAGATGGTATCCAAGACAGCGGGTTTGTTCCGTCTGCAATAGTCATGTTTGAACATGGGTGCTAGCAAATGTCGTATCCTCATCTCAGGCACAATATTAACTCATTAGTGCTGTTTAAGTGAAACCAGGACCGTTCATGTAGGCAAAAGCCTTAGTGTATAACTTGCTGTAAACTACCTACATAGATAACTGCCTACTTCATAGGTGACCGGTTTGGAAAACTCTGGGCATTGACTCATGCAAATTGCCTTTTCTTTTTTTTTTTTCCCTCAACTCACAATTGGTTCTAATAAAGTTTGATGTTAGCAAGTTGCTAAGCTAAAAGCACACACAAATATTTGGTATTTCAGTTTGATTCTGTTATTTTAAATTATTTGTAATATTAATATAACATTTTATAAATATTATTTTTATTGAGATTTATTTTATATTTTACTATATCTCAATATTAATATACTTAATATACTTAAAAGGAATTATTAATAAACATTAATATTTATAACAATTTATAGTTGTTTTAAATGTAATAAATATTAATGTATTAGTATTAATATTAAGTATATTATATTAAGTTAATACTGAGATATAATAAAAACATTTTAATAATTTTTGTATTTATATACACTACTGCTCAAAAATTTGACGTCAGTAGATTTGTTTTTAAAAAGAAATTAATATTTTCATTCAGCAAGAATGCAATAAATTCATTAAACTTTCTATTCATCAAAGAGTCCTAAAAAAATGCACTAGAGTTTCCAAAAAATATTAATTAATACTAATAAGAAATTTTTCTTGTGGACCAAATCAGCATATTAGAATGATTTCTGAAGGATCATCATGTGACACTGAAGACTGGAGTAATGATGCTGAAAATTCAGCTTTATCATCACAGGAATAAACTTAAGTTTTAAAATATATTAAAATAGAAACGTTATTTTAAATTATAATAATATTTTACAGTATAACTATATTTACTGTATTTTAGACTTTTAAAAAATCTGACCCCAACATTTTGAACAGTAGTGTGTATTTTCTTTTAGATTTTTGAACAGAATAAATCGAAACCCTCATTTTCTTCATTTCAGGAGTTTTTCTCCACATTGTTGCGGACACGTTGGGCAGTGTCGGTGTCATCATATCTGCCATCCTAATGCAAAAATACGACCTGATGATTGCCGACCCCATCTGCTCCATGCTCATCGCGATTCTCATAGGAGTGAGGTGAGTACGCAAACCCCGGCCCATGCTATTATGAGCACTGACCCCTCTCGACTCAACTCAAGACAATCCTCAATCCTCAGACCCCACCCAGAAACCCTCAACAGCACCTAACACAGATCATACAAAAGCCACTTCACAGTACCCTTCACCAAGAGCCCTGTGAAGCCGTTGGTGCTCCAGCCGGGTGAATTACAGGATACACGCTCAGAGGGTGGAGCCCCAGAGCACTTTCTCAACATGTGGCAAAACCAGAAAACACAGGATTTGACTCTCTCATGTGGCATTTTTCATACAACTCCAGTCGAGAAGGAAAAATGCATAGCATTTCATCACTTTTTAAACCTACCAAACCTCTCATTCCTCCTCCATAGTCTTGAAAATGCCATCAGATGCTTTTATGGTGATGAGTATGCTTTATTTTTTGTGTGTAATGTAGGTAAATGTATGTAAAGGCTGTGTAAATTTGAGCAGGACTGCACCATGTTTAAATTGCAGATGACCCGTGGTTACTGTGCTTGAGTGAAGAGGCACCGTTCGTGGCCCCTTTTTGCAAAATGCACGAGTCTGAGCAAAGCCTTTCCCGCATATTCATCTCGTCCCTCCAAACCCCCCCTCCCCCCACCCCTCCTTCTTGTCCATGTTTGAGACTTTTCTTCTCCCTCTCTGGAATGTGGTGGCGATCTGTGAATGTTACTTCAACAAAGGCATCTTTTAAGATGGATTTTTCTTTCTCTTTGTTTCTCAATAAAGGGGGATCTTAGACATTTTTTCCCCCTCTTCTTCAGTTTTCCATGCAGTGGCCGAGAGGCAAATCCTGAGAACTGAGAGTAGGGCTAAGACTGTGGACGTTTTCCCATATTGCACCTGCGTGACAGCGTCTCGGTCTCATTCAGGTGCAGTCTGGAGGCCGATCTGGTATGGCACACGTACAAAGGTATTACACAACTATGGAAAGCCATTAAATTCCAAAGCAGGTAATTAAAAACAGTTGCAAACCAGAAATGAGCTTGTTAAAGAGCTTGTGAAGCTTAAGATTTCACGTTCCTGTGGAAATATCTGTAGAAAGTTTGAAAGAACAGCACTTACTTGCATTAGAAATCTTTTGTAATATTATAAATGTCTTTACTGTCACTTTTGATTAATTGAATGCATCATTGCTGAATAAAAGTATTAATCTCTTTTAAAAAATCGTATCAACCCCAAACTTTTAAACCGTAGTGTATACTGCATACTGTTTGCTACTCTAAAAATAGTATGCAAAACTGTATGCATCAAGTCAGTAATTTTTAATTTACATTAGTGTAAAAATAAAATTCTGACATTATTTACTTACTGTCATGTCCAAAACTGTATGGCATACTTCTTTCTGTGGATAACAAATGAAAATATTTTGCAGAATGTTTTGACTGTTTTTGCCCATGTAATGATCTGAAAACTTGGAAAAATTTGGACCCCATTGACTTTTTTCAAAGTATTTCTTTTGTGTTGCATTCAAAGTCGAGTGCCATGCAGTGCATTGTGGGATTTTGCCAAATGTAGTAGGTCAAGGGTACTTAATTCAAAATATGCATACTAAGTACAGCACACCTACTATATACTGCAGAAATAGTAGTATGCTATTCTGAACAATTCCTAAGAAAAGTGATGTGTTCGCCAGAACTAGCTAGGCTTAATGTGTTTGGGGAAGCATGGCTGTTATATATATAGATTTATTAAAGACATGATACATTAGTGTGAAAGATGATACTGTGGACCAAAGCAAGAGATCATCTGCAACTCTAGACTCTCTTACACATTTGAACTTCATGCCTGTGTACGTCTGGCACAGCAGAATCATTTATTGTTCGAGTCTTGAGAGAGATAGGCCATAATTGGCCGCGTAGAATGTCTGTGGTTCTTTGTTTGATCGTTAAGATGGACTCTGCTTTGTTTGGAATTTTGCCAAATGTACTATGTCAAGGGTACTTGAAGGGTTCAAAATTTGCATAGTAAGTACAGCATATCTACTATATACTGCATAAATAGTAGTATGCTAGTATGCTATTCCAAACATCGCCCAAGAAAAGTGATGTGTTCTCAAGAACTAGGCTTAATGTGTTTGGGGAAACACGGCTGTTATGGATATAGATTTATTAAACGCATGATATGCTAGTGTGAAAGATGGTACTGTGGACCAAAGCATGAGTTCATCTGCAACTCTAGACTCTCTTACGCATTTGGGCTTCATGCCTGTGTACGTCTGGCGCAGCAGAATCATTTATCGTTCAAGTCTTGAGAGAGATAGACCATAATTAGCCGCGTGGAATGTCTGTGGTTCTTCGTTTGATCGTTAAGATGGACTCTGCTTTGTTTGGACAGCATTTTTCCCATGTACCCCTCATTGTGAGATTGATATTCTCAAGATAGCGCCTTGTTTTGATCCAGCCATCTTGCTCGCATTTGGATGTTTGACCTTTCGCTAAGATGATGGACTTCTCCTTCATCAGCACCCGAGGCATGACACATTTGTGGGGGACCCTTTGCAAAAGACCCCTTGCTGCACGCGAACTGAGCCGTGTTTAGCTAAGGCCGCTCTGGGTGCGGTAGGCTTGCTTTAGGGGGATATCTGGGTATGGCTGCAGCGGCTGGATCTGTTCCGGTACCCTGTGATTAGTTGGAGGGAGTGGAGGAGTCATGTTGCTGTGGCCTACAGCAGTCCCCCACCACTAAAGTCTTCCAAAGACCGCTAATCGCTTTGGGTCCCAGCCTAAAGCCAGAGGAATGGGCACGTAAAGAACGTTAACAGTAATTAACATTTGTTCTGGCCGTACTAAGCTGGGCCTTTGAGGATGGATTCATTTGTCAAGCCTCAGTGCAAATGTGTCTAAAGGCTCTCCAAAACTGCTTTTGTTGCATGTTATTGTGTTATTCTTTGATCTACTGTATCTGTGCCGGCTACTAGATACTGTATGTTTTTTTCAGAATGCTAATTTACGGCGTATTGGTGCAGGTGGGGAACAAGCCACATATACATGCAACAGCACTTTATTTAACACTCAGCTCTGCATATATAAGTAATTTATGTTATCTGAGGGCTGTATCATTCAGTTATGACCCAGACATGTTTAATGAGATTCATTCAGTTTTACACAAATTGTGTTCTACATTCAGATTGGACCTTTTGTGACCATCAGCTATGTGGGGAAAAAGTTTTAGTATTAGTGATCATTTGTTGTAAAGTGTTGGTAGAGCTGGTCAGAAGATGTTTGAACATTTGCAGACTCTCAAACTATAAAAATGAGCCTTTGAATCCAGGCATAAATGTTATGCACAAGGCCAAATAGCTATACAATCCTGTGGTTATGACCACCATAGCTTGAGTGCAGTTGGTTCCTAGCAGCAAAGCATCTTAAGTTTTTTGTGGTGGAATCCCAATAACTACTTTCCCTAGAAATGGAAAAGTTTGTTTGGTCATATTGCTTATAAATCTCAGGTTAAATGTACCTGCTCTTATTCCCACTGTAATGTTTCAGACGCAGACTTCACTACAGTTACCTCATTCTTGCGGTGGTTCTGGTGTCATAAATATTTCTGTGCTCCAATTAGGTACTCCGGTTGTCTGGGCGTGATAACCAATCATTTCCATGTGATTTAGAAGTGCGTGTGCTTTTACGAGTGACTGCTTTGTGCCGCGTGACTCCAAGCTGTTTTCCTGGTTTCCAAAAAAGTCCATAGGTGATTACAAGCGTCCTTGCAGAAATATTTTATCCCGATTGTCACCCTGACCTAGGTGGTGACATTTCATCTGTGTCACTGGCCAGCTTAACCTTGATGCTCGCACGTAAATTGTATTTCAGGCAGCTGAGTCACTTGTGTAACTGCATTACAGCGTTTTCGGGGCAGGTTATCGATCAAGCACCAGCGAACGGTGAGTAAGAGTGCCTCCGTTTCACTGAACAGGAAGGTGTGGAACAATAGTATGATGTCAGAGGTCTGAGGTACCCTCATCCAGTACTTTCCTGTTTTCATTTTATTGTCCAAAAGAGGGACAAACACACCGGTTACTGAGAGGAATGCACAGTGGCCAGTTTTATGATGCCCTGTCACAGTACATGTTGATGGAAACGTATGGTAATTATAGAAAAACCTTCAGAAAGTTGACATGTTGTGCAGTTTGACAGAATGGATCTAATTTGTCAGTCTGCCAGTAGACTTGATTTATTTTACTTTCCAGGTGTACTAAAGCTAATAGATTCAAAGAGGGATGAGACAGACCAATCAGGCTCTGCTTTCATGTTCCTATATGGCTTAGTGTAGATTACAAGCTTGCTTGCTTGCAAACATTGCTTGGTAAACCCCAGTCATCTTCAGGGAGGTATTGAACAGAAACACTTGCATGCGTTGCATTTTAAACACATTACCTAATGTTACTTGACCATAAAGTGTGCCGAGTAGTCAGAATTGCTATAGATTGGTCTGGAGCGTAGTGCTTATATTGATATTACTCATGTATGCTCTCGATATAGGGTAGTAAAAGTCTGTGGAACCTCACGGTTCAAGACCCGACTATTGTGAAATCAAAGCCTTGTGAGTAACATGATTGCAGTTTTTACAATTTTATCAAAACAATGTTGGGGCAAAATATTTTGTAGGCAAACATTGTTGCAGTTTTTCAGCAATGTGTGCCAAAGAGTGTTTAGCAAGGTCAAATGTTGTGAAATGCATCCTTGTTGATGCCACATTTGCTTTCAGTTTCATGAATGTCCAAATGAGACCGTGATCAGCTTCTCCACTTTGGCGTCTCCCAAACTGAGGCTGGGGTTACAGGGAGGAGTTCAGGAGAACATGGGGCTGATAGAGTAGATTAGGGACGGGGAAAAAAGTCCAAACCAAGGAATCCTCTAATGGTTCCCAGATGGAGCAGTGGTCAGGTCTTGAAGGTTTGAAGGAGGACTGATGACTTTGTAAGATGCTGGCCTAGCCAAGACCTAGCTTTGATGGGGCTGAAACGGCTGACTGGTTAGAAGAGAAATAGTCCTAGTCCTTTCTTAACCGGTCAACCGTTTCTGCCAAGTGATTCTTCAGCAGAATGAATGGGTTTGGATGTCTATCCTCGTCTGTTCAGGGTTGCTTGCTGGCTCACGTGCACTACAGCTGTTGGAATGACGTCAGCACAGCTCTCTGTTACTCCACCCCAAACATAAGATGGGCAAGTTTATGTTGGACCACGTTAAGCATGCTCAGAAATAATCCTAATGAAAAGAGTTCTTGTTTGTCATAATGACAGAATTTCCTCTCCTCAGCTTATAACACGATGTGTCAAGCTGTTTGGTCACTAACCAATTCATAACCAATGACGTCTTTATGTGTGGCATCCCTTCCTGTTGCCAGAGTTTGCCTAGTACTTGGCGCCCCATTGAGTTCATGTCTCATAGAACGGCGACTCATTTCTCGCCTCCCTCTTTCCCACAGTGTGGTTCCTCTGCTCAGGGAATCCATAGGGATCTTGATGCAACGGACGCCTCCTTCTCTGGACCATACCCTTCCTGAATGCTACCAAAGGGTGAGTCATTTCCATCTTCTGGATCCTATTTGTGAAAGTTGGCTACTTGGTTAGACAGAGTAAACCTGGGATATTAACTGGAATTGTAGCCAAGTTGTCCCGAAACATAACTAGCTAACCAAGTAGCCACATTTGAAAAATGGGATCTTGACACCCTATTGAGGGTCAGGACCTCAATCTTGCTGTTCCAGGTTTTTGCCTGAAATAGTTCTATATAGCCATAGTCCAAGCACCCTAATGAATGACAGAACCTTTGAGAAAAACTGGGGTTGCGTTTGCTAACCACTAATGTTCCCTGCAGGTCCAGCAGCTTCAGGGTGTCTATAATCTCCAAGAACCTCACTTCTGGACCCTTTGCACAGATGTGTATATTGGTACACTCAAACTTCTTGTGGCACCCGACGCAGATTCTAGATGGATTCTCAGCCAAACGCACAACATTTTTACACAGGTGGGGACCGTTGGAAAACAGAGCTTTAACAACTTCATCTCACTTATTAAGGGACATTTCAAAGTTTCCATTACATGATCTTTTCTGCCCTGTGCCCAGGTTGGCGTCAGACAACTGTATGTTCAGATTGAAGTGGCAGCCATGTAGAAGTCCGCCACACTTCTCCTGATCTTTGGGAGTCCTGGGACCAAAGGCCTTCTGTGCTGCTGTGGGGAAATTCTCCACCTCAACCCATCTCTCTTTGGGTTTCTGTCGCTCCACTTCCATTTTGGATCAAGATGGAGCTGATGCAGTCCAGCAGTCTGACTCCACTCTTACCAGAAAACAACTGACCAGCTACAACAATGTAATGGTTTTGAGGGAAGGAAGAACTTGCAACATTGGTGCACCCACTCAATCATTTGAACTTTTTTTTTTTTTTTGGAAGTTCCCCAATTCTTTTGATTTTTATAATCATGACAAACTGTTTCTTTTCCTCATAATTGCTGCCCTTTTCCATTATTAGAATGGGGTTTTAATTATTGAATGTGGAGTTCAGTGGACATTTGTAAAAATAGCAGTATGTGATTCATTGACTTTTTGTAGTTCACCTGCTTTGATTTTCAGTTGCACAGTTGTAAAGAAGAGCAGAATTTTTCGCCAATGCCATTATGTAAACAAACATTTGTCTGCATTTCTTAAGTGCCTTTTTAAAAATGATCATGGACAATCGCTTGGACCATCATGTTTGATGGTCAACATGAATGCGATGAAAACTGGATCTTTATGACCTTGAGTTCTGTCTACATTAAAACATTCCTTTGCATATGGCTTTGCTGTTTATGCATGGTGTGAAATTTGTATGAACAAGTTCATAAAACCTGTCATATAGACAGAATGACACGGAAGCAGCTGTTTTTATGCATTTGATGAATGACTTGAATGGAAATTATAAAAACTCCATGATTTTTTTTATGCACAGGAAGGTACAAGCATCAGTAGGCAAGTCCAACATATTTGCAGTAAAATGTCAGAGCCTATTACGGTTTATTTCCGTTCAAGTAATTGGTGGAAACAGTTAATCAAGGCTAGTTCTGTCTGGAGACAGACTTTTTCCAGTTTAAAATTGATCAAGATTTCCTTGTGATTTTCAAGACTTCCTCCAGTGATTTTCACCTAAATACACCTTTTACTTTGTGTTTTTCAGCTGTTACTTTTTTTAGTTGCATTTGAAAGGGTTTGAAAGGATGAAGAGTTTTGAGGTATTTTCAGGACTGTATTGTTATATTGTTTAACAGTTGTTAAACTTTGTTTGCCAAGCTATTAAGATTGCACCAACATGTTAGATTTTATAATTATATATATAACCTTCACTTAAACCAGTAAATGTTTAAAGAAAGTTAGTGAATCTTGGGCTTTGTACTTTGATGGGAGTAAAAAGCAGATGCAGATCTGTAAACCCAATAATCTTTAAATGCAACACGTGAACTCAAATTTGTCTTTGTGTAAATAAACCAGACAGAGGCAAACTACTTTCTGACAATAGCTTTATTCACTTTCTATGCAATGAGAGATCACAAACAAAACCAAAGATGTAGATGAAAGTAGCCAAACCACAAGTAGGGCGTTGATGCAATCAGTGGCAACGAAATGAGTGTCTTTATTGTACGAAAATCAATCTTCATCCATTATGACATGCTCAAAGGAATCTCAGTATTCGCTTTTATCTTATTTTCATTCTTACTGAAAAAGTTCCATTAAGAAATGTACAGAAACATTATGCCAATTTCAAATAAAGCCCAATTTCAGAGGCACTAATGCAACCCAGATGCAGTTGGTCCACAATAACCTTTTCCATTTCCTCTATTATAATTCCATCATTTATTTTTTTGACAGCAAGAACATGACTACCACACGTAAAAATAATCATCCCACTCCCAATCTAAATCTTCTAATGAAATGCAACCTGGCCCGACCGGTGCTTAAAGGTTATAGTGGTCAAATTTGATCTGGAATAACAATTCTGTAATTTGTGTGCTCTCCTGACCCTCCGGCAGCTCTAGGCTCTCACGTGGACTGCCTTGTCTGCTTTTCCTTTTTTTAAAACCCAGGAGCATTGAAAAGGGAACTTTTTTCTTGTGGAGAACAAGCTTCTTGGATATCAAGAACCGTATGTGGAACTATCAGTCATCTTCAAGGTCTTCAATCCCTCCGGACCACTGAAGAGTTTCAACATGTCGACCTCTAGAGGATGAAGGTGTCCACTGATGATCATTGAGTGAAGTGGTCCTCCCAGGTCACAGGACGCCAACTCCTGCAGCGTCCCGGAACGGATGGTCTGGTCCTCGGCTCCGATCCGAGCCAGACCAACACACACTGTGTCTTCAATCATTGCTGCATTGAAGGAAAGAACATAGGATAAACCGTGAAACCAACGCTCACAAAGCTTTCAATCAAATCTAATCCAATTTTCCATCATTGCTTGCCAGTGTCTCAAGTCTTCCAGACGTCCAGATTGTTCTACAGAGGTTTTCATGCAATTCAGAAAGGTTTGCGAGAGTTACTTACCCAGTTCCTCACCCCGATCCCGTCGGTTCTGTAGTATTTCTAAGAGTTGCTCAGCTGCCTGAGCAACAGTCATGTACCTGGGAGGCTCAAATCTTTCGACCCCTGGAAAGAGAGGGGATTGATAAACTTTTAAGGTGAGCAGAAGTATCTGGCGTCATCTATTAATCTGTCTGCATACTTTACAGTGTCGAAATTAGTTAATGCACATGTTTCAGGTGGTCCCAGAACATTGAGCAAGTAGGTGGCCATTAATGCAATTTACATCTGAGCTTTAAAGTTAAATACTCTGCATGCTTAAGGTGCATTAGCCATTAACGGACCATCGGTCAGTCTTTAATGAAATCAGTCAACTTAAGGAAGTTGGAGACATGCTTTGAATTTCTTTTTGGGCTGTTTCCCCCGCCCTGCAGTGAAGGGCACCAACCTCACTGGACAAACATCTGACTGTGACCAAAATCATGCAGCATATGGTTATTCCATTTCCGAGTAATGGTACAGCAGTGCCAATAAATCTGGGAGACATTAACACACTTTCCAGCCTTTAACAGGGAGCACGCACCAGGCCTAATGCTCGTCTCCTTATAGCGTACATAGTGGAACACTAAAACCCATTTGGGGTTTATGTGGATTGGATATAAAATTACACAAAGTGCAAGGAGTTAACAACTGTCTTCTACAATGAAAAAAAATTCAACACCAGTGAAAGTTTTTCAAAAAGGCTTTATGTTCAAGTTTGAAAGCATTTGATGAAGTTCACTGTTGCCGATAAACATATTTCTGAAGGCTTCAGATGGGAAAATTATAACATGGCAGTTCTGGAGGCGGCCCAGGGAAGGTCCATGATAACATATCATGCGTCCAAGTCAAACAAGCGGCCACGTTTTTTTACTTTTGTTATTTTTTTCCAACTCGACCAGTCTGCCCCCCAGCAACTTGCATAAATGTTAACTCAATGTCTGCTGTAAACCACAAAAAAAGCACCACAGGACTAGATATAAATCAGCAGAACCCACTCAACCCCACAGAAAATCAGAAAGTGAGAGAGTCTTACCTCATTAAATTCGCCATGGACTGCTTTTTGACTTTGATATCTGCGAAACAAGGGAGTTGCAAGTGTTGTACGATACAATAAGCTTGGGTTTTATAAACTAGGCCTCTCTGGATGTTAATGTCACATCATAAATATTAGGTCGCCCCTCCATTTGGGGCTGTTAACCCCACTCAGTCTGGAGCGCGAGTACATTTTCAGACTGCACCTGAGAGGGCTCCATATTGAGAACAAAGACAGATGTACAAATCATGACCAGTCATGTTCTCACACCATGTCTACAACTGAAAGGGGCGACATTAACCTCAAAATGTTCATAAATAACAGACCAATCATATGAAAGTTCAAGGCCAAACTTCAGCTACAATAAAATAGGACAATTTCTTTGTTTCCTACTTTCGTTATAAATGGAAATATAATATCAAAACTGACTTCGCATGAATTTTAGAATGGCAAAGAAAATGTATATAAATCTAACTTTTTTACGTAACAGCTTTGAAGAAATTTAAAACTGACATAAAATTAATAATCAATTAACGATGTTTAAAAAACAGCAAATTTACACAAAACTCAATTATATTTGTTTAAAAAACCCAGCAAATTCATAATGATATTTATGGGAAAAAAAAAAAAAAGAAATGGAGAAACTGACATAAAATTCATAATTAATTAATTAATGATATTTGTAAAAAAAAAAAAAATCAAAAAAGAAAGAAAACTGACATAAATCCTTAAAAAATGGGGGGGAAACCAGAAAATTACCAATTCTAAATTTATTATTGATATTAATAAAACAAAATCACTTTTATTTTTTAGTTGGATAGAGAAAAATGTGGCTGGGGTAGCAGAGTAGTGTATCAAAAAATTGAAATGGAACAAGTTCACGTCTGGTGTAGACACTGTGTCAGATTTTTTGGAATTACAAATCTAATTTTATTTTTGAATTTAATTTAGAAACACCAGCAAAAAAATTAACCAATATTTGCCAGCTTGATTAATAGCCCACGTCTTGTTAGCAGCATTATGATGAATGGATGCAGTGTATATTCCCTGTGTTTTGTCTGTGTATGTGTGCTTTTGTTGTGTCTGCAGCTTATTGTGTTAGATAAGCGCTCTTGCGGCCAAGGGTGGACGGGGAGGTGTCCGATCCCCGCCTTCCTCTGTTTGCTTTTGAATAATGAGGTTAATAACCCTGATCCCTCTCTTGCTCATTTTTGTCCTTGCTCTTGCTCTCCGACTCCTCAGCTGGGAAGCACCTGGGGACTCCCGCCCCTCCCCCTCTGTCCCGCCAGCCAATGAGACACAACCCCTGACCAGTAGACTACGATTTTACTAACATTCATTACCAAAGACGCCTTCCAATGGGAAATCCCACTGGCACTTTGGAACACGGGGGTTTATTAAGAGTTGGCTGGAAATCTCCAAGGCACACAGATATAAACGTAAATTATTTGCGACCATCTGCCTTGGGGGTACCAAAGCATTTGCAATGGGTCCAAGTTTAATGCGCGCCCCGAAGGGAAATGCCTATTTGACGGGACGTCAAAATACGGGGGTCGTCGCTTCTGGTTTTGACACATTGTTACAGTGACCGTTAAAGATGAAACACACATACATGCATGGAATTTTGCTTGGGGAAGTGAGCCAAGAGACCGGAGAACCTGCCAATTGTGAGTGTTCATGACATCATATAACTTTCTTTCTAATTAGAACATCTCGTTCACAAAGACTCAAAGGAAGAGCTCACCCAGCAGGCACAGCGTGTGCAGGCCCATATCCCTGTTCTTCTTGATCTTATCATAGAAGCTCTCAGGTCTCCATGTGTCCGTCCAAAACACAATGGACACTGTCTCCCCGAAGTTGTACAGCTAAGGCGGAAAACGCAATCACATTCATACTTAATTTATTCACACTAGATCTTATTTTGCATTGGTCAGTGTTCACGAGTAACCAGTTCGGTTTAGCCACCGACAAGGTGCTTCCTGTTATTCAGTAAGCATGACATCATTCTGAACACTAGAGTGCCGCACAGCTGACACAACAAAGTGACATTACAGCAAGCAGACTTGTTACCAGTTACTTTAGGTCCTACAGACCCTCTGAAGATCACATTAGTGCGATATGAACAAACATATAGGTAGTGTTGAAGTCGTCCCACATCTACCAAGTCAAGGGGTGTCCAATCCTGCTCCTGGAGGGTCAATGTCCTGCAGAGTCCAGCTCCAACACACTTGCCTGGAAGTTTCTAGTGAATCTGGAGACCTTGATTAGCTGCTTCAGGTGTGTTTAATTATGATTGGAGCTAAATTCTGCAGGACAGTGGCCCTCCAGGAGCAGCTTTGGACACCCCTGACCTAGTCGGTTAGTGAGGACAACTGGAGTCCTAGATGAATTCCTTTTTGTTTATCTATAACAAATTCAGCAGTGGTGACTTAAAGGGTATTAAGAGAGATTTTACTGGGCCCTGTAAACAATATATCATACCCAGTACCCACAACTTACTAATTTGCTCCTTCCCTCCCTAAATCAAATTAAATTAAAACGAGGTAACAAGCGTAGCCTTTACTTACCTAAACAAGGGAACGGATTAAGTAAACAGTATTAATTAAACAGATTAAAGTTTGATAAAATGCAAACGATATAACTAAAACATGGCCACAAATCAAGTCGTTATGGGAACATATTTTTAGTTAGTGGACATGATATCTATTTTTTCCTGAATGGCATGTGCAGGGCTCTGCAGGTTTTAGCATGCTGATAGTCTAAGAAAAGAAGATGTTTTGAAAAATTTTGAACATGAAAAATGTTTTTTCTCCACACAATGAAAGTCATTTCATTGTATGAACAAAAACAGTTGAAACATTTGTCAAAATATCTTCTTTTGTGTTTAACGGAAGAATGGAAGTCAGTCAGGTTTGGAACAACACAAGGACAGAGGTTTCATTTTTGGGTGAAATATTCATTTAAAGTCGGCATGAAATGAAAATTCACCTTACCTATTTCTAAATGCAAGCTGATCTTATTGTTACCAATTGATTCATGCAATTTTTAATCAAAATGTCATAACTCGATCTTCCGGTGAACTGACAGACTTCTCTTTAGTGACATATGCCGTATCTCTCCAATCATAGTAGTAGTTGATTGCTTCCAATTAGTGTGTCATGATCTACACCCAAACAGTAACTGCAAAGCGTGTGTTAACCTTCCAGATCCCTCTGTGGCTGAGAGCAGCAGCTGCAGTAGATGATTTAGGACCTACTTTTCCTACCTAAATAATATCCTTTAGAAATGGCACCGCTAATCTCAGATCATCTGAAGACGCCTATCGTGAGTTTAGGACGGCATCTGGGGCCTCTTGGTACACAAAGCTGCCCTGACAGGTCAATACAGGGGGCTGTTATTGATGGCCAGTAAGCTTCGTTGATAGACTCCGCTGGGACGCCTACGACACAAAGGCCGCAATGCCGTTTGATCATGTTCACGAGAGACTGGGCACGAATGACGCACGATAGCGAAGTACAGTCTCTGGAAAGTACATGTTGACAATGACACCATGGGGAAGCACTGAGTTGAAATACGGTAGCATTACCGAATTTTCTGCAAAATTTCGGGGGCAAATAAGGTCTATTGGTAATAGTGTAGCGATGTGTGAAGCACAACTCACACAGAAGTCACTTTCAAACCGAACTGCTTTCTGTTGGTCAAAGCGGCGAATCTGCATGACCAATTTGAACCAGTTGCGAAATCTGTGTGGGAAAATCTTTCGCCCACATGTGACATTCCCAATCCTGTTGATTGCTATTGACTGGATTTCGCCCACGAAAATTCGCCGAATGACAGTAAATGTGACTGCAACTCTAGCCTTACCAGCAATCCACAGCAGCCCACCGCGTTCATGATGGAGGCATTGTGAATAATGCGATACTGAATCCCAGCATTCAACGCTCGCAGAACCAGGTCACTGTGGGTAGTAGCTCTGGACAGAAGAAATGCAGGTTTTTTTTTTTTTTGTGTACACGACTCCAAAACATGCGCCAACCGCAGAAAAATGGCTACTTATCAACATCTTTCTTACTACTGTGTTGCGCTGGTAATGAAGTAATCCAAATTGTACCAAAAACGCTTATCCTTTCGATCTTGAATATATCATTAAATTGATTAAACCAACACATTCTGAAGTGCAGGAGAGTTGAGGAGTCAGACCCCCGTCCCCATTCCCGCTATGTGGGTTTCGGTGGTTTGGCTGGAAAAACGCTGGAGCCAAACATCACGCAAAGCTCAACCATGACTAGAAGCGACCGAGACGGTAAAGTGCGGCGTAATTAGCTCATCTCTTCTGGAGCGTTTCCAAAGTACCCACACCTCAGACGTCCATTTCTGGTAAGACCGACAATGCTGCACCCCAGAGCTTTAGTGCTCAACCACTCTGTGGCTCTTCAGGCACTAATAAACATTTCTTAGGAAACATTTCCATTATTTATCTTCTGTTGGGCTTTTTTTTCCCTTACACTTATGGTTTAAAGGGAAACTTATTTTGAGGAGTGCATGCTTTCAAGTGCACTTAATTGCTTTTGTGGGCACTATCAGAATCAGAATGGAGTTTATTAGCCAAATAAGTTTGAACATTTTCTCCAATTTCTAATATAATTTCTTTATTAATAATGAAATCTGACTCGGATAGGCCAGTGAAAAAACTTTTGCAATGCAAGTCTGTGTAATGTCTGGATTTAGATTTTCTGATGAGTCATTGCACTTGTGGGATTGTGGCATATGTGATTGCAAGTTATGGGTGAGTCAAAACAATGGCAACATGAGGTGCATCATATGACAAATATGCATAGAAACCTCATAAATGAAAGTTGACAAACTATACTGTTGAGGGTTAATCCTCATTGATGGATATTTTAGTTCAGGACAAGTTTGCAGTTATTGTCACACATGGATTAAATATGACTTTAACAGCAGAGACTGGCTACTGTAGATCTTTAAGTTAGTCTTACCCAAAAGGATCACCAACCACTAGAAACGCAACATCACTGACAACTGCTCCCTTCAGGATCTCATCTGCCTGTTGTTCCACCATGTCTCTGTCAGCCAGCAGCAACTCACGCCCATAATACTCCTCCTGAGACCGAACACAACGGCACCATAAATGTGAGTGCGAAATATCAGTATTTCTGATGTTTCTGAAATTTCATGTCAGATTGTATCAAGTGCTGCACTTTTTTGATCTAAAGGACAAAGTTTAATTCTTAGTATTAGTTTTCAGAGACATATACAAATTAAATATTATATCTGTAAATATAATATATATTTATATTTTATTCATTTAGCAGATGTATTTATCCAAAGTGACTTTTCAAATGACAAAATCAACAAGCAATAATATAAATAAAATAAATATCATTAAAATAAATGTTTGAAATTCCTTATGGACGAGTTGAAACAAACCATGAAAGAAAAAACTTCTACTTTTCATTTAAATAGTTTTGATTCACTAATTATTAAAAACTATACATTAAAGAACTTGAATATACCATTTCAATGAAAATGAAAATATTTTTAATTTCCAAATAATATTCCTTCTGATATTTTTGTGTGGGGTCAAAATGTCAAAGTAGTGAAAAATATCCAATAAAAGTCAAAAAAAAAAAAAGGTAATTATGGGGGAAAATATTATTTTAAAAACGTAATCAATTAATAGCTAAATAATCAGTGTGGTGCAAGAAGTTGTCAATTTTGTTGTCATGTGACAAGAAACTATTAAACAGGAAATGATATCAAAGAGAGGACACCTGTAGAGCTTCATGATTCCATGTCAAAGTAAGTCAGGTTCTTAAAAATATCATATATTTAGACCTTTTTATGAAAAGACACAGCTAGTTCAGGACAAAAAATTGAGTAACTCCAAAATAATATTCACGATTCAAACATTTCTAAAACTTTTTTTTTACTATGAATTATATGTATGAAAACTTTAATGAACGTTTATTAGAACTTTTTTTAAAATGATTAAATCATATTTTACCTTTTTAAAAATGTCTGAAACAGTTATGAATACAAATATTGCATTTCTGGGCATGTGTGTTTTAAACTAGATCTTTCAAAAAGTCATTTTATCATTTCAGGCATCATTATTTGTCATCGACCAGCATATTGCAGAAGACGTGAGTATCTCCCCATCTCATATGAACGCAATATTTCAAAATGCAATCGTCTGGTTTTGACATGATGCATATCGAGCTGTCAGCTGTCAGGATTCAGACACTATAATATGTTTAATCATCCACATACCAAAGCTTCCTTCCCGACGGTCAGTATGGACGTGTAAGCCTCCAGATAAACACGACTACACTGCCGGACGATCTCTAAACCTTTAACAGTGATGTCTTTAACATCGCCCAGACCAAGACCGATGAAATACAGCATCTCTAAAGCACAGATGATACCAGAATGCACAGTTACTCGTCGCCAAAAGGATACATCACAAAAATAGTATATTTATAAGCGCTTTAAAATGCAAAAAAGCTGCCCGGCGATACACTATTATGTGATCGTTTATCAGACAGTGAATAGCTTGCAGAATACATTCAGTTCTTGACTGTTCTCTGTTATTCGGCACTCACATGGTGCCACATGCAGCAACTGACACCCGGCTGCCGTAAAGCGTAGAGTAGTTCACGACAGTGTCGCGTACTGTAACCATAGAAACAGAATAAGCGGTGGTGATTGCAGGTTAGACTGAACTAGACAACAACTGGACCAGACCAGAGCCATGGAAAGAGAGAGTTGCGTCAACGGAAGTCCAAAACGCTCGATCGTCACGTGATTCACGTAGACCTCAAATAGTTCCAGGAAGTTCATAGCGGGCAATCGAAATACATTGAGTTGGAGAGACAGAACTGTGAATTTTGGTAATTAGTAGACAATAAAATAATTTATTTACATTATTTATTAAATAATGTATACATGTATACGTAGTATATATATGTAGTTATATCAGTGTTGTTTTTAAAAGATAAAATCTGCTACTATTTGAGGATTA
>NW_015643596.1:1035792-1047079 GCF_001515625.1 Sinocyclocheilus rhinocerous | reverse complement strand
AGTATAAAATACAGTAATAATGTACAGGTTTACTGTAATTACTTCTATAATATAGTAGTGGTATATAATCCATTTTTGGACATTTAGCCTAGTATGATTCTGAAATGAAAACTGCTCACCTACATAAAACTTTTCATTCTCACTTTGGTCCATCTGCATCCTTTGCAATATATCTAAGTCTATTTAATAACTCCCCACCAGCAAAATCACTTTTAAATTACACAACGATGGATGAAACTGCATGAAGAGAATGAATAACATCCCGTAAATCTACTAATTAAGTGAGGAATAATCTAATAATCATCTGTTTTAATGCACAGGGTAATTTGATTAGCTGTGCTGATAATATACTATTTTGTTCTATAAATGTCATACCTTTTAAAAGCTCATCCGGTCGGTCTCTTCTGCTGCATCTCTACGGCGCTGATAGTATGAGCGCTAACTTCCGGGAACTATTGAGCGGCTCCACGATCCGCCATTGCTGTAAAAAAAACTGGTCCATTGGAGTGAACGGAGTTGTCACAACTCTCTCTCTCTACAGCTCTGGACCAGACTTACTGACAAGACGTTCATTTAGAACCACATTCATTGTGTCTAGGATGTTTAGCACAGTTTATAATTGCCCATAAACCATTTTGAAGTTAAAATAATAATTATTAAATTCTATTAATATTAAAAAATATTCATACACTCATTTTAAATATTGTAATATATATGAATGTGATGTATAATATATTTATTATATTATAAATATATAATATTTAAATATTCATTTGTAATAGGCTAAAAAAAATTAACTTAAATGATTTTAGCAAATGGCTGCAATATAACAAAGAGTGAAAAATTTAAGGGGGTCTGAATACTTTCCGTACCCACTGTATATATGTGAATGTGTTTGTGTGTGTAATGTAATGTAATGTAATATAAAATATGCAAAATACATCATGTATTAAAAGATATACTTTACAAATACAAATAATTTACATATATGTGTGTATGTTTATACTTTTATATGTAGCAGACCTCTATAACTTTACTCATATTTTATATTTATTGTGTTTAGAGATTTTTTGTTATTTTGACACATATTTAGGTTATTGTCTTTGCGTGACTTATAATTGCCACACAGCTCACAAAACATTGGTTTAGAATGAAGT
The DNA here is from genome assembly GCF_001515625.1 of Sinocyclocheilus rhinocerous. Classification (NCBI taxonomy): domain Eukaryota; kingdom Metazoa; phylum Chordata; class Actinopteri; order Cypriniformes; family Cyprinidae; genus Sinocyclocheilus; species Sinocyclocheilus rhinocerous. The sequence continues at coordinate 1,045,922 of NW_015643596.1, read as the reverse complement.
CTGGGCATTTAATGGTTAAACTCTCATTAACCTTAAAACCACATGCTCAGACTTTATGCAAGTACAGCCGTATTGTGTAATTCAGTGCAAGAGTCTGAATAATTGGCAAGTTCAGGGCTATTTACTGTACTGTTTGCTGTTTATTTACTCTGTAAAGCCATCAGTTTTACCCTCAAATTGCAGAAAAACTTTATGATGATAAATGTGCTCACAGTCTTTTCCCAAATACCACAGAATGCTACTTTTTATGGCTTTCTGGGTTGTTGATTTATGATTTTTGCAGCACGTTTGGATGTTATGGATTCCAAGGTGTTTTCAAGACTGTTTAAGGATTTATGATTGTTTGGATTACTTAATGTGCATAAATCTTAATAAGACAAATAATCGGTAAATAATGTGGATTGAAGCTGTTGTAAATTCATAGGCCTCAACTATGACTCCTAATGTGAGTCGGGATAAATCCATGGTACTTAATAACCACGGTTTAGCTGACCTTGAGCTTGACCTGGTTTATTTGTAGGTTAATAGGCTGTGAATAAGGGTGAAGATGTTTTGTTACACACAGCTGATACCTGTAATGAATGAACACAAAGTGCAGTCAAAGGTCCTTAATCTAAATATAAGGCTTACAAGCCCTAAAGGCTCATGGACCATCTGGTCTCCACCCCCAATGAACTTGTAATGTGAAGTCAAACAAAGACGTTTCAGGTTGTTATGTATTGGTTTGACTGACACATAATTATTTAAATCTATTTGCTTTATTTAGGAGAGTAAAGTAGAGTGGGTAAGTTACTCGGTGGCCATCTTGGTCACGCTCCCAAGCAGCTATTTCCAAGCACAGCTCCTAAAAGAAAGTTTCTATGGGTAATGCAAAGGTTTTGTGAGCGAATGCAAAGTTTCTTGGAGAAAACACAAACATTTTGTGACTGAACGCTCACAAAAGAGGAACACAAAGGAACACAATCGCAAAGTTTTTTGGTATAACAAAAATTATTTTGCGAGCAAAGTTTCTCAGTGGAATGCAAAGATTTTGCAAGCAAATGCAAAGTTTCGTGGTGTTTCTTGGGGCTACGCAAAGGTTTTGCACATGAACCCAAAGGTTTTCATTGGAACACAAACATTTTTAGAGCAAGCACAAATATTTTGCGATTAAACCCACATTTTCTTGGGGGAACGCAAGCATTATTTTCAGGGAAACGCTAAAATTTCATGAGCAAATGTGTTTTTGCAAGAGAGCACAAGGGTTTTGCAGGGAATGAAAAAAGTTTTGCAAAGGAACACACCGCTTCTCTGGGGCACACAAACATTTTTGAAATATTGTTCAGATATTTTACACCACCATGTCACTTTAGGTTCTATATTTTACTCTATTTTTTTTATTTTAGAGTAGTGTAAAAACTATAGTAAATAAAACTAGAAAATAAGTCAAAAATAGTAGTACTACAAATGAAAGTACTATGAGTAAGCTATAGTGTTCTATTGTCATATATAGAAGTACGTTGTCATTGTTATGCATACTGAGCTCTCGTTCTGTTTTCTAAAGTTGCAGACAGTGCATTGAGGCGTCGTTGTTTACCTCAACTCAAACTGATGTGTTAAGTACATCTCAGGCCGAGGTGTGTGTGTGTGAAAACATATGACTCGTCTTGAGGCCTCTCCAGTGGAGCTTCCTCACCATTTGTAAAGTGCAGAATGGACTCCGTCAGTCTGCATTGTGCTAGGCAGAATGGGCTTAGTGGAGCCTGGCAAAGAGAGGGTTTTTTTTTTGCACTGTGGGCTTTGGATCCAGTACTGTCCATTCCACTGCCAGCACTGCTCGCTGCCTCCCAGCTGGTTGCTACGGCAACCGGACCAGGCCAGCATCTGAAAACAATTTGCATCTTAATGAGAATTTACTTTGCACAAATGGTGGGAAAATTGGGGGTGGGAGAGGGCGAGAAAAAGGGGGGAAGAAGGGAGGAAGGAATGAGGCGCCTGGATCTAGCATACTTGTCTTGAACTTCTAAGGCATACTGGAGAACTGTCCAGAGTTTTATTGAGGGTTTTGTCATATTTATAATCTTTCAGAATTGATTTTATTTGTGCAATATGAGCCCATATAAAAATTACCAAAAAACGTAGATACATTTTTACAAAAATTCCAAGTTAGTTCCCAATCCCAAGTAGTAAACACCTCGTTTCTCATCATTCTCGTCCACACATTTCTGAGTGCAGCATTATGTAATGCGTCTCATGATGTCGTGTGTGTATGAGGGGCATTCAGCTCTCCGATGAACGGGAACGATGCCAGATTCTACTGGGATCCCCCCTTTGTACCCGTCTCCCTTTTCCCTGGTTTTGTTTGGGCCCAGTCAGCCAGTAGCAAATTGTCCCAGCAGAAAGGGGCAATCTGGTTGGACTATGGCGAGAGAGAGGGTCTCTACAGAAAAATTAACTGTTTGTTGTTGACAGGGTCTGCTCAGACCACCTCAGAGGACCTGGTGACGCTAGAGGACCAGAGGAAAGGTTGAGATAGGCGTGAAGGGGTAGGAAATTAAGGTTTCTTTGGATCAATAAGTTCGAGCGCAGCTGTGACTCCTGAATTTGTTTTGGTGGGATCTAGTTGGGTGAATGTCACAAAAACATGTCCGGCTCACATTTTACCCCCAAATCAAGAGAAAGTTATAAATTATGTATGGGAGAAACAATAATGTACAGTATGTGGAAAATAATGTGTTTTTTTTTACCTTAAACCGCATAAACACTTTTCATTACACCAAATACACAAAATAATGTTCTTTTTAGCAACATCATATGACCCCTTTAACATTGCATGCATGTATAAGATGTTTACCTTTTATTGAAATATATAATTTTTATCTAATTGTTCAAATATATAATGAATTATGTATGATAATAATTTAAAATATAATTTTCCTAATTTTGTGGGACTAAAGGTTGTAATTAATGCAAAAGGGGGTTCAACAAAACACTGACACACGGGGGTGATCCTTTTTCCAACTCAGTGATTCTGGTTTTTAATTTTTTTTTATTACATGTTGGTGTTATATCTTTCATTTGGATGTTATAAGTTGCACTGAGTAAATACAGCTGGATAAAACAAAAACTGTGTCCATCTTCATTTCAGGCTGCAGAGCAACAAAATGTGATTATTTTAAAGGGGGTGATTCTTTTCTATACCCTCTGTATATGTGTGTGTGTGTGTGTGTGTGTAAATTTGCTAAAATTCACTAGAAAAAATATAAATAGACATTTTTGAGGCAATTGTTGACATACAGTAGGAGTTTAAAATTAATGTGAATAGATAATATAGTCTTGGAAGAATTTGACTTTGAATGTTTAAGTTTATAATGAGACCTCTGACTTTGGATTGAAGACTTTAGAGTCTAACTGAGCACAGTTTGAGACATTGTTGAGAAGCTTTTTTAAACTCTAGAGGAGACAAATATCTAAATGTTCAGTTTAATCAGTGGTGTCTGGGAGAAGTAATTCAGGTCATGATTTTGAATTTATGTTTTGTTTAATATTTTGTCACTGTTTTATCTCAAGACTTGAAATACCAAGTGAAGTTTTCTTAGCTATTCAAACCAATACAAAACCACCTGTTTAACCAGGCCTTTCCACATCCATACAAACAAACTCACAAACAATAAATATCTGATAATGCCTAGATCTGTTCAAATAAACCAATAACAGGAAAATGCCCATGTTTCCTATTCCTGTGCTCGGGGCATGAATATTCCCCCAGCGGCCACTGCCTTCTCCCACGATTCTCGGTGGGAAGTCTCTGGCTTCTTGCTTACGTCGTCGCTGTGAGGCAGACATGTCAGGGGAATACTGCAGAATGTCTTTTTTGGGGTCTGTTGTATTTTTCACTCCCCATCTTGTCTCCGTAATCCTCCCTCTAGGTTATACATAGCTGACAGCATGGAGCTCTGAATAGCAACTAATAACCAGTGGGACCGGAAAGAGAAAACGTCTGCTGATCCAGAATAGTAGCCGTCTGCTGTGGATGCTATGGATGTAAGTCATGTGACCAAGTAACACAGCTCTTGCTACCTTCAAATCTTCCTGAGATGTTTCAACCTATGAGTTTGAAAGTCATAATGAGTTGATGTGGTTGGCCAACTAATTTCAGCCAACTTTTTAGTGCTAATGCAGCAAAGTTAGGATTTAAAAAATACGCATTAGGTGTATAATAAATGCTATATTTTTAGCATTCTTGTGGTGCTATGGACAATGCTAGGAAATTTTGTCACTTCATAAACACGACTAAATCACCAAGGCAAGCTTCATCGCAATTTATTATTAACAATAGGGCACAAATAAGACAAACAAATTAAAAATGAATGTGAAAAAGATGTACAAACTAACAAATTTTGAGCAACATTTTTGAGCAAATTTTACTAACAACATTTGATTCTACCATGATTTTTTAAATTACAGGCCTCCCACTTGGAAAACTTTGTCGCGCAAGCAACTCGCCACAAAAGCATGGCTAAATGATACAAGATTCATCACTATTTTTCATCAACATCAGTACATGAAAAAGACATACAAACTAAATTGTACAATTGCCATTCAAATTAAGACAAATTTTGAGTAAAACTGATTCTATTCTACCATGATTCTTTAAATTACAGGCCTCCAACTTGGAAAACTTTGTCACGCAAACCACTCCTCTCAAAAACATGGCTAAATGATGGAAACTTTGTCGCTATTTATCATCAATGTCAGTACATGAAAAAAAAAATTTTACACACTAAATAATTTCATCAACGTACACAATTACAACAAATAATGACCAAAACTGATTCTATTCGTCCCCAATTTGGGAAGTCACGATTAATAAAATCTTGAGTTTCCTACTGGTTCATAACCTCGTAAATGATCATTCCTACATTTAAAGGCAGCATTGGATTAGGATTTCAGAAATGCAAACATGTTCAAATATATTAATATTTTGGGAACTTTCAGCAACTTGAGTCATTTGAATTCAGTTCCAATAACATCCAAAGTGTGAACGGACAAATCCTGCTTTAATCATACCTTGGGGAGTATGTTTGTTCGCGCTTGCCTTTAAAATCGACACATACTGCGCATGTCTACATACCTAACACATACTACGCACGCGCATGACGTCACCATTTTCAAAGATTCCTGTTTTGGGTGTTTACATGGAAATGATAACGGTGGCGTTTTCAAAAACTTGCACTTTGAAACCAGTTTTCAAAAATATGCGTTTTCAGTCCCCAAAACACCGTTGTCGTGTAAACGAACAGGCAAAACGCATAAAAAGTTTCCTGTTTTTGTCTGAAAACGTTGTGTAAACAGCCCCTGAGTAATTTGAGACATACCAAAACTCTTTGATGCATCAGGAATTAGATGCCTCAAGAGTAATGAGCATGCATTATTAAGGATATTCACCATGTGTAAACAATGTAAGGTCATGAACACGATTGCAATTTTTTGTGTTGGTCTGGAAAAGACTAAAGTGACCAGGAAGAGCCTGTGGAATGCTGTCCACTTCCAGTCAAGGGATGCACTAGCCAGAATGAGTCACTTCCTCAGAAGCTGACCTTTGTCCCATTGAGCGTGCCCTACAAATGTCATAGACATCGAAACATCCTTCCACTGAAAACCCCAAAGTAAAAGTGAGATTTGTGAGTTTGCCGATGTTTTGGATGTATGGACTCAAAAACAACAATGAGGCACCGTCAATGCCATGCCAAGTGCATACTTGGATTGTCAGGTCCAGGATGCTGCCTCAGCCACTGTTGGAAAGCCCCATTATAGTGTCAGAACGCTACTTGAAATATTCAGGCGTATAGGGAAACTCCTGAGGAAATAGTGCTCACCTGATTTTGGCGACAAATCAATATTCGCTACTGCAAAAAACGGGACTTAGTGGCACCATTTGGCAAAGCAACTGAGGGAATGTGTGTGTGTGCGTGAGTGTTGTCCTGCACGGAGAGCTCCTCTTAGCCTTCCGTGTAGACTTCATTTCCCATGCAAAGCCCTAGTGTTCAGTCCATGCCTCCTGAATGAGCTCCTTTTGTGCAGTAATTGGAGATCGTTCTGTGCAGCTAACAAAGAGTTGCTGGCCTCTCTCATCTCTCTCCTCTGCCCCACTCTCTATTTTCCTGCCATCTTTCTTTTTTCCCTGTCCTCCTCATTACGCCCCAGTCTCTTATCTCTTGTATAACGTATTGCGTAAAGATAATTCAAAGCGTCTGTTTACTATCTTTGGAGGAGGCCGTGTGGTAGCGAGTGTCTTTCGTTGCAATCTTAGCATTTATTGGATTGGTGTTCCATTTTCGTGGTGCGCCATTTCCCCGTTTGCCTCAATCAACAGGCTTCTGCAATTTCAGTTGGACGAAGCACAATTCCACAATTCCAGCTGACCAAACATGGGGAAAAGCAGAAGAATCCGGTTCGAGTTATGCTCTAATCCGTATCCGAACCCAACTTAATGTTTGTTTTGCAGACCTTGCGTGGATGTGAATCAGAGTCCCAGACGTTGAGGTTTTCTCTGTTGAAAATACATCATCTTTTTGGTACTGATTGGAACGCCAACCATGGAAAATCCACAAAGTACACTCTGAAGTACCTTAAGAATAAATAAATACACTCTTGACAGTCATTATAACCATAATAAACAAAGAGTTTACTGGATCTGTAGTTGTTGTCCCTCAAGACTCATGACTAATGACACTCATGTTACTATTGTTATTTTTCATTTTTAAATACAGATTTTTCTAGAAGTCACTGCTACTGTCAGACATTATCATCAAACAAGTCATGTGTACTGTGCATGTACCCCGTAGAGATATATACATAGATGCCTCATTATTGGCTGTTTCTATGGGCCACTATATGTAAGCTGTCTACCATATTGGAACAGTCAAAGCCGGTCCTCGATAGCAATTCGATAGCAAGCTATATGTATTTGATTATCCATATCTGCAATAGACTTCACAAGATGATTTTGCTAAACTAACACAATACAACAAGACGAAGCCATTACCTAACATGACATTAAAAATTACCATAGTTTAAAAACCTGTAATACATATTAATACACAAACCAACACATTCTCACCAGTGAAAGATTATCCCATTTCTTTGGGACTTTAAATCTCAGCTGTTTTTACAACCAGAGGCTACACAATATTCTGCTATCTTGGAAAACTCATTGGTTTTCACTGTGAGTGACCATGTTGACCGTTCCAAGATGGCGGACAGGATCGACGGCCTCTGGAGTGGTCGAATATGGCATCTACATATACATATCTATGATGTACCCTACAATCCGCAGTATACTTTGGGCTTTAAATCTGTGTAATGTGAACAGAGCCAAATTGAGCAAATAGCTTATGGCTACATACATTAGACACTACAATGTTTTGGAGTGACAACTGCATTTAAATGCGGGAGTAAACCTCAAAGTTGAAAAAGTTGTCTAGCAGCTGTAAACAAGAAACATCGATGTTAACAATTTAACCTGTATTTGTTGTTAGATATTTTTTGACCAAACTAATGTTAGCAACAAGATATGTATTATCCAGCAACTTTTAGTGTTTTTAGCTGCTAACAGTTGCTAGAAGCTAATGCTAACTTGGTCAAAAATGTCCATTACTCTCTTGTTGAACTGTTAGCATCCATATTTAACAGCCGTGAGACTACAAACATTGCTACGACTTAAGTTTGGGAGTTTCAGGATGCATGTGGCTATTGTCTCACTAGGCAGTCGATATGATTTCCTCCATCATGATCCTGAATCATTAACCCATACCAGACAACAGTCTTTCAATCCCTCTTCACTTCATTACAGTGAGACATTCCAGAATCGTACAGAAAAAAGCCACAGATGATGAGGCTGTTACACAGTACTGGCCATTATGTACTTTTCCTTCAAAAGGGTCACCTGTGGTCCTGCTTGAGTTGAGTCATGTTTTTGATCACCCTCCATAAACTGTATCCATGTGGATGCAGATAATATCACAGCGTCATTTAGGAACCTCTCAGCTGGTAGTAGCGCGACAGATAAGAGTGTCTGCTACTGCCAGACGTTATCATCAGAACATCCCAGGAATGTCACTTCCACTTACGCAATGCATGTTTTAAATGCGATTGTTCACCAGAAGTTGACACAGAATCGTAGGCTGTTGTTTAAAAGATTTTTGTTCAATGTCACAGTGTTTTGTTCTTGTTTATGTTCATTCTCTGAGTAGAGTGTGTTTGTTTGTTTGTGTGGGGTGGTCAGAGAATGAGAAGTCCTAAATGACTGAGCTTCCTGAACTTCGGGACAATCTCTTCAAAGGAAATTAAAGAAAAGTACATTGTAAATAAACATTGCAGTGTTTCTCACTGACATTGTAAGCTGACTAATGCAAAGCAAAGTTTCCTGTTACTTTGAGCTTCATAGTGTTCCTGCGGACATTTACATAAACTAACTTCACAACTAGATTTGTATCTTTCTTCCTGAAAATGTGAGTAGTGTTTGCCTGTACAATACTCTTTGCGACAATGCTAGAGTGTTTTGATTGGTTGCTATAGTGTTGCTAGGTGGTTGTCAAGAACTTCTAGCGGTTGCAATGTAGTTGCTTAGGTTTCTGAGTGTTTGCTCTGGCAATGTTAGGTGGTTGCTAAGGTGTTTTCAGTGGTTGCTATGGTGTAGCTAGGTGCTTGATAAGGTGCTCTGAATGGTTGCTATGGCGTTGCTTTGTGATTGACAAGGTTTTCTGAGTGGTTGCTATGGAATTGCTGTATTCTCATGCAATACGGTTTGCTACAATGCTAGAGTGCTCTGGGTGGATGCTATGTTGCTATGTGATTGTTTAGGTTTTCTGAATGGTTGCTATGGCATTGCTTTGTGATTGACAAGGTTTTCTGAGGGGTTGCTATGGAATTGTTGTATTTCAGTGCAATACTCTTTGCTACAATGCTAGAGTGTTCTGAGTGGTTGCTATGGTTTTGCTAGGTGATTGTCAAGATGTTCTAAGAAGTTGCAATGTGGTTGCTCAGGTTTCTGAATGTTTGCTGTGGTGTTTCTAAGTGGTTGCTAAGGCGTTCTCTGTGGTTGCTATGGCGTAGCTAGTTGCTTGATAAGGTGTTCTGAGTGGTTGATGGTGTTGCTATGGAATTGCATCTAAAATCATATTGAGATATCTTTAAAATTTTTTGAGTTCTGCATGCAAACTTTGGAAAAATAATATTTATGGCACCCAGACAGGTATGTTCTATGCAATTATTTTGATATAGGGAAACAAGATACATTTCTAGTTTTAACATTATTTGTTCTTCAGACAAAAAGTCTCAGCTGAATGCAAAGTGACCCACGTTTGGTTTTTGACCACTGAAAATTTGTACAATTTAACAATTTACTCCTGGAGCCATATTGAGATTCCAATATTGCTGGAATGGGACCAGATAGAGCCTTAAAAATGAAGATGCCAAAAAAAAAAGTTTGTTAAGATCCAAATTCTAAAAGGGCGTTAAGACATCTTTAATATTTCTTGAGTTACAGGTATGCAAACTTTGAAGAAAAATTTTGAAAAGTGCTCTTTCCCCATTTTTTAATGGTCACCACTGGCATATAATGCAACAAAGATGGCTAAAGTCAACAGATTTTACTAACAGACAAACTCTCTGTGAAAATAATATAATGATGCTGCCATTTTTCTCATTTTGACCCCACTCTACAAAATAGTAACTCAGTAAATATACATCTGTGGCATTTAATGGTTTTACTTTCATCACTGTACATGTTTATCTTTCTTCAGAAAAAAATTATGACAAAATCAAAAATTTGAGATCTTCTAGTTTCTTCAGTTTGACTTGGATCCCACATTCAATATAAGGGATTTTTTCACCTGGTTTGTAGTTGTTTCATAAAAGTAATATATGACTTATTATAGACAACTAATAAAAGAAAGAAAGGAAGTCAGAAATGGAAAAGAAAAACGCAGAGTTTACACATTAATAGCATTGCTATGCTATCAATCAAACTCACTTTAAACAACATCCTCTTCTTTGAGGTCTGAAGAGGAAAGCCAAAAGCCAACTGAAAACAATACATAAACCTCACACAGTCTCTCTCTCTCTCTCTCTCTCTCTCTCTCTCTCTA
>NW_015643596.1:1019128-1022788 GCF_001515625.1 Sinocyclocheilus rhinocerous | reverse complement strand
TCTTCAGAAACTTCAGAAAAAAATTATGACAAAATCAAAAATTTGAGATCTTCTAGTTTCTTCAGTTTGACACATTCAATACATTCAATATAAGGGATTTTTTCACCTGGTTTGTAGTTGTTTCATAAAAGTAATATATGACTTATTATAGACAACTAATAAAAGAAAGAAAGGAAGTCAGAAATGGAAAAGAAAAACGCAGAGTTTACACATTAATAGCATTGCTATGTCTCTCTCTCTCTCTATATATATATATATATATATATATATATATAGTGGTGTTTGTGTATAATTCATTATGTTTTGATGTTCTAATCACAGATTGGCCCTCTTGTATGTATAAAAGCACAGTGTCCTTTGACCTCTATGTGTGGAAACAGCTGCAGTGTCACTGTAACAGGAGCACATGTGAGAGAATGAACACTCAGAAGACTACAGAGGGTAGTCCGGACTGCTGAGCGAATCATTGGTACAACCCTCCCTTCTCTCCAAGAACTGTACTTATCCAGAGTGAGCAAAAGGGCTGACAGAATCACTCTGGACCCCTCACATCCAGCACACTCCCTCTTTGAACTGTTGCCATCTGGTCGACGCTACAGAGCACAGAGCACCAGAACGACCAGACACAGGAACAGTTTCTTCCCACAGGCCATCCATCTCATGAACACTTAACAATAACTGTGGAACACACACTATTTATACACTCATACACTTATTTATCTAACACACATACTCAGTCTACACCTCAAATTTGCACATAATATACAGTACCTGTACATACAAAACTGTCTATTATAATATACCTGCACATACAATTGTCAATTTATATATTTTTATTCCTTATTTACTTGTTCTATTTTTTAATTTTTTATTATCTGTGTTTTTTGTTCTGTCACTGTCATTCTGTTACACTGTGGAAGCTTCTGTCACGAAAACAAATTCCTCGTATGTGTAAACATACCTGGCAATAAAGCTCATTCTGATTCATTCTGACATTGTGGTCTGGGATCCTGACCGCTAACCCCTGCCTTCCCAAACATAAACACACACATCACTGATGTGCTGATGTCTGCAGCCGACACTGGATAAGAGGCGATGGAAATGACGCACACAAACGATCTTCCATATCATTTCAGCTTTTATATGATCTTTTCATGCAATATGACTGAAGTTCATGTGTCATGTTGTAGCTTATTATACAGCAATAGTTCAGCCAGAAATCATAATTTCTTCACCCTCATGTCATTCCAAACCTTAGACACGCACAAAAGCAAGTCTCTTCAGATTAAACTCCTCTGTGTTTGTTATGAACACTTTCAGACACATCTCGACTACACGGTGTCCATCTCAAACTGATGACCGATAACACAGAAAGGGTTTACTATTCCATAAAATCCTATTTCAATTCTAACATTTTCATACATTTTCTATTAGTTTATGATTTGATTTCATCTTTAAAGAGGCTGCTGGCTAAGAAATTGATGAAATTGATTTTCACTGTAATGAATAACTGCTTATTTGATAGTGTGTGTGTTTGTGTTTGTGTTTGTGTATGTGTGTGTGTGTTTAGTGCTTTGTATTGTTATAATCTCTTACTGAATGACTTAAATAGCAATGGATGTACATAGATTTAACCAACAATGGATTATGCTGTTTGTTAAATCAACAGGGCATACCCTGCAGAAGAGTGTATTAAACTAAATTAATGGTATCTTTTGTTTATGGGCAACTAGTCAAATTCAAGTGAACACGAAAGTTAAGTTTACTCTCACTCCGAATGGGATTTTCTTTACAGATGTTGTTTTAACTTAAAGCAAACCTAGCAGTTGGTTAAAAGTCAATGCAGAATGGCTTAGAGAAGTGATTCAATCACGTCTGCTACAGGAAGCAGTATTGCACTGAACTATGCCTTGATCTTTGTTATCTGATGCACAAAAAGACATCTGCCCTCATAGTAGTAGTTAAATTATTTGGGTCTTCTTTGGCCCAGTCACATTTTATTTTTTTTATTTTTTTTTTGGAAAAAAATATATTTTCAGTTTTAGATGGTACTAGTTTTTTTTGATCAATTCATTGAAAAATCTTCTTTAAATAAATAATGATCTGTTTATCTGATTATCAGTACATTTTCATCATTGCACCAGTGTTATTTTTGTATCATTGAGATACTAGATTTATACTATACTATAGTGAGATACTATGCTAGTTTTTATTAACATTTTGAGTTTTTGTTTTTATATTTTCAGCTTAGTTTGTTTTAGTAGCTTTGTTGTGTGTTTTTGTCGTTTTTAGTTTTTTTTTTTATATTCATGTCAATATAGTTTTTTATTAAATTTATTTTAGTTTTAGTTATTTTACATCAAGGTAAACTTAAATAGAATAAGAAATGTGTGACTGACTATTGTCCTCTTCTCTATACCATTATAAGAAATTGCATCTTTTGTTTTTCCACCCTCAACATCTGGTCATTAGCGCTTTTTTCGTTGTCGTAAGAGCGAATTGAATTTTAATGACCAATGAGACGCTTTAATTATCGCATGTTTATATATCTGCTTCACTGACCACGCCCCTCTCTCTTTATTGTTTGTTTGTCTGAAGGATTTCCACCTTTGATATGCTTGATTATACAGGCACATTCACACACAAAATCCAGATGAACACAAGAACACCCCCCCCCAAAAGTATAATTCTATTCACTTTCTATCTGAAGTCACTTGTGGCACTTACGAGCTTCCATATCCCTGGTTTGTTTTAGTGAAATTATCATGACTTCCTTTTTCTTCTCACTTCAGTTGGTCTTATCCCAGAATCAGAGGAGCAGCGGGGGCATAAACAGGGGAATTCCGTCTTGGATGCAAACGCTCTGCTCCTGGGTTTTCAATTAAATTCTTCCAAAGAATTCCCTTGTACCTGATGCACTGTTGCTTCTCTCTGTTTTCACTTCTTTCTTTGATTAACAGTGTGGATTTCAGCTGCGTGGCTATTTCCCATTCTGTTTGTTTACATAGACCTATTTAATGTGGTATGCAGGAAAAAGAGACAAATACATGATAAAAAATCTCTTCCGCAAACATTAATGACCAGACTTACATCCCTTGATTGTTTCCCTTTTCACTATTTCATAGTTTGGGGGGAAAAACACCTGATTACAAGGCTGGTCTATTTGTACAACTATTTGCCTTCATATTTTACAGTAAATAATAATATTATTTTATATATATATCGTTAGTTATATCGTAAAAACACTGAATGCAATTTATATATATATATATATATATATATATATATATATTTAAAATTATTTTTAATACATTTTACTGATATGATTATATATACCAATATTTATTTATTTATTTAGGTTTAATTATAGTTATATACAATCAGTTTGTTTGTTGGTGTGTTTATTTATATAAAGGTTTAAAAATAGTTAGATATATTCAGTACAATCTGTTTGTTTGTTTGTTTATAAAAGTTTAATAATAGTTATATACCTATAAAATTGTTTTAATTATTTAGTATATATATTTGTTTATATTTATTTTGAGATATTTTATATACAGGTGCATCTCAATAAATTAGAATGTCGTGGAAAAGTTCATTGATTTCAGTAATTCAACTCAAATTGTGAAACTCGTGTATTAAATAAATTCAATGCACACA
>NW_015643596.1:987134-1017939 GCF_001515625.1 Sinocyclocheilus rhinocerous | reverse complement strand
ACTTCCAAAAATGGTATACTACCGTAAAATTAATGTCCAATACATGTAATGTCCAATACAGTTTTTCACCGTATATAGTAGGGGAATTTACCGTTAACCATTTAACAGGCTTTTACTGTAGCATTTTTACAGTCTTTTACCGTTAAATTCACGGTCATTTTTTACAGTGTAGGAATGCAATCATTTATGTATGTATGTATTTATTATAAAGATATAATTTTTATTTTTTATTTATAAAGGTTTCAAAGCTATATGCCAATACAATAGTTATTTATACTTATTTTATATATATATATTTATGTATTTATATTCATATTTTATATATCAAGGTTTAATAATAGCTATGCATCAATTGTTTTATTTATTCATTTGTATTTAGTTTTTTTTGTATATAAAGTTTTAATAATAGTTATATTGCAACTATTGGTCATTATGAGTCAGAATGCACCTGTGAATCAGTCTTTCTGTGTGACATAATCATCTGTTCTTTTGTAGGTTTACTTCTGTGAGGACAGAAAAAGGACATCGGATGAAGAGGAAGATTCACTTCAGCCTAATGCTTTCACCATCATTACTCACAGCCTTTCTCTCTATATCTTACTTTCCCGACTCTCTCCTTTATGTCCTCTTTAGAAAAAAGGAAAAGAGCAGAAAAAAGAAAGAAAAGTTGCTTCTCTGCTGTTTTTTTCAGGGAGGCCTCCAGGAAATGACCATTTAGAGGCATAACTATAGCTAAGCTATTTTTCCTCTGTCAAGAGCCGTGCAGCTGATGGGAACTATCTATAGATGACTTCAGAGTCACGATACACGTCACATCTCCAATGTCCTTCAGCGCTCGTGGCTACAAGGCACGTATTGTCCAACGCATCCCACAAACCATGATTCAGATTTTCAGGGAAGACATCAACATTTTTGCATCGTGATTAATTGTAATGCAATGTACTGTCACACAGTTCTACAGGTTCTCGCTTGTAACCCATGCGGGCAGCTCATTAGTAAATTACAGGGTCTGGATCTGAGCGAGCGGGGTGGGAGTCTCCTCCCTATGGGTGTGCTTTTGCTCGCTCCAATTCAGCGAAATCCCATTTCCATTCCCTTAGCACGCTTTGTTGGATCCCTTAATACGCCGCCCACCCTCAGTTTCCCCCTAGAGGAGCCTCACTCTGAGTGCCCCATCACTAACAGCCCTCTGATAACCAAACACACACAATATTAGGGATCCTGAACTTCATTCCATGCCTTCCCACATTTTCCCTTTTTTGTCTTTCCTTCGTTCTGTTTCCTTCCCCCTTGAGAGTTTGAGCTTTATTAATAGACCTAGTACAGCTGCTGGAAGAGTCGCCCAGACTAGAAAAACTAGAAAGAAATTACTGTAAAAAATAAAAAAATAAAAAAATAGCGGTATAAAGTTGCGTCTTAGTTAAGCTAAGTCTAAAAAGCAGTGTTTGTGTTGAGTGATTGGCTACATCATTCAATCAGTAATTGTAATTTAATAAAAGACATGTTTGAAGCATTTAAAATGTCTCAAGTCCAAAGCTAGCCTAGAAGTAAGTCTAATGATGGGTCTAAAGAGTTAGTCTTAGCTTAAATACTGTAAGCCATTGATTGACTACAGCATTAAGAAGCAGTCACATTAGCGAAATTTTGCGAAAATGTGAAGCGGTATATAAGCACAGCTCGCTCAGAAGGCACTTTCAAACTAAGCTGATTTATGCTTAACTCGAAAATGTTGCGAAATCTGTTTGGGGAAATCTTCCACATTCACATGAAATTCACAATCGTGTGGATTGTTATTGAAATCACAGAATTTTTTTCTCGCAAAAAAATCACTGAACAGCGTTAAATGAAACCTCAGCTTTATTTAGCAAAATACAAGTTTGACGCAACTAAATCTCATGAGAAAACGCAAGTAGGCTATAAGTTTGTGATTTGCGAACACTCGATCGCGTTCAATGTAGGCATCTAAAATTTAGTCTAACGCTGTGTCAGAAATGCCTACTTCCATAATATATAGTAAATGAAAAACAGAATTTAAAAATTCATTATTCAAAAAAATGAAATAGACGTAAAGTACTTGGATGTACACTACTACTTCCGCTGTAATTCTGAAGTGTGCATTAGATGGACACTTTACTATCCCATGATGAGAGAGGATTTTAAATGGTAATGAAGCGACGCAACTGACGCTGGTAACAACATGGCATGTGTAGCGCGTCAGAATTTCATTCATGCTACCCATAGATATGTATAGCTAGATGCCCTATTAGCGGCTGTTTCTATAGGCCGCTATACATAAGCCGTCCGCCATATTGGAATGTCAAAGCCGATCCGTAAATACTCGAGAGCAATGCCGGTGCATCTGCACTGCAACTGTAGTTATACGCATGTATGAATATCTATATCTTCAGTAGACTTCAGAAGAGGCTTTTTGCTATGCATGCTACCCATATTCGTTATCCCTACTGTATAGAACATACTTTTATAACGATTACGAAGTAAGTTTCAAACCAAATATAGTAGGCCTACACTGTAAAAAATGACTGTGAATTTAACGGTAAAAGACTGTAAAAATGCTACAGTAAAAACCTGTTAAATGGTTAACGGTAAATTCCCCTACTATATACGGTGAAAATATTTAAAAGCTGCTTGTGATAGGCTTTGGTTCATTGTGTGACTTTCTCATCACCACCTGCATTTGGTGGTTATCAGTGTATTACAAAGGTACAAAACAGATTTCAGTACTTCAATAGGTTGGTATATTAACGTTATATCAGTTAATGAAATTA
The DNA here is from genome assembly GCF_001515625.1 of Sinocyclocheilus rhinocerous. Lineage (NCBI taxonomy): Eukaryota > Metazoa > Chordata > Actinopteri > Cypriniformes > Cyprinidae > Sinocyclocheilus > Sinocyclocheilus rhinocerous. The sequence goes on along the minus strand of NW_015643596.1, from coordinate 1,015,153 downwards.
CGGTATTTAACTGTAAATTTAAGTTCAAACCGTAAAACCTAAAACGTTGCTACCGTATTTTTTATGGTAAAATTCCGGCAACCACATCTGGCGGTTTTTTACCGTAAATTAAAAAAAAAAATTTTTACAGTGTACCTATAGACAGTAGTATGCTGTTTCGGACGCAGGTGAAGTCTAAAAAAGTCTGGTGGAATGATTCTGTATCCACTCAAAGGCTGTAAAACCTAAAATGTTGCTACCGTATTTTTTACGGTAAAATTCCGGCAACCACATCTGGCGGTTTTTTACCGTAAATTTAAAAAAAAAATTTTTACAGTGTACCTATAGACAGTAGTATGCTGTTTCGGACGCAGGTGAAGTCTAAAAAAGTCTGGTGGAATGATTCTGTATCCACTCAAAGGCAGACAAACATAAAACATGTTTGAAGCATCGACGCTTCTTTGAAGCGAGCAGTCGTAATCGGATCAGCTCGTTGTCAGTGCGCATCACTACCGATGACAGATGGACGCGGTTCAATAATGATGTCGGGACAGATGAAGATGCCGTACATCTGGCTGTGTGCCTGCATCCAGTTGGAGTGTGGCTGATTAGATTTAGACATCATTGATTATGCAGTGATTTAGTTTAAATTCATAATCAACTGAAATAACATTGTGACGGGCTAGTGCCCTGAGATTAGCCCTAATTAAACAAGTAGGACGGAAGTACTTTAGTTTTTCGTCCATATGCAACATCAGATTATGTATTACAAAGTTACAAAACAGATTTCAGTACTTCAATAGGTTGGTATATTAACGTTATATCAGTTAATGAAATTACGGTATTTAACTGTAAATTTAAGTTCAAACCGTAAAACCTAAAACGTTGCTACCGTATTTTTTATGGTAAAATTCCGGCAACCACATCTGGCGGTTTTTTACCGTAAATTTAAAAAAAAAATTTTTACAGTGTACCTATAGACAGTAGTATGCTGTTTCGGACGCAGGTGAAGTCTAAAAAAGTCTGGTGGAATGATTCTGTATCCACTCAAAGGCGGACAAACAGAATCATGTTTGAAGCATCGACGCTTCTTTGAAGCGAGCAGTCGTAATCGGATCAGCTCGTTGTCAGTGCGCATCACTACCGATGACAGATGGACGCGGTTCAATAATGATGTCGGGACAGATGAAGATGCCGTACATCTGGCTGTGTGCCTGCATCCAGTTGGAGTGTGGCTGATTAGATTTAGACATCATTGATTATGCAGTGATTTAGTTTAAATTCATAATCAACTGAAATAACATTGTGACGGGCTAGTGCCCTGAGATTAGCCCTAATTAAACAAGTAGGACGGAAGTACTTTAGTTTTTCGTCCATATGCAACATCAGATTATTATGAAAAACCATAACTAAACTAAAGTTTACTGGGGAATGAGTCAGTTGCGTTTCTTTGTTCGCAAGCATCCTATATTCTCTGCAGGAAACCCTCCCGCGTGCCTCGTACAAAACAACGACATGTTCTCTTTGTATGTCAGACCTCCTCTGTGCAATGTAAATGCAGCGTTGATGGCTGTATAGATGATTTATGCTCCTTTCATACACAGCATATGTGTTTTGTGAATGCTGACATTTTTGCTTCAAGTTGAAGCGTTGATGATTGGATACACAAGCGCTTTGTGTCAAGCACGTTCTTTCATATTATAATAAGCTTTCCACTCAAACAAATGTCAAAAATATGTAAATTATCTCGGTATTATCTGTTTTAAATGCTGTTTCATGGCCACTGGCATCTAAATAATGAAACATTTATCAAACCAACTCTGGTGAATTATTACTGAGTTCTGTTTGTTTGTTCTACCAACATCTTCTAACAGCTAGAAATTGTAGTTTAAATGGCCTTTTCTCCTGTATTGAAAAGTCTTATATATATAAATTTTAGTCCCTTTACAGTTGAGTATTAGCCATGAGGCTTTGGTTTCATAAGCATATCATTACTGTGGTATCAGATTTATAGGATCAGTCAGACATCAAAATGGCAGTTGGGATGAAAAATTGTGTTGCTTATAAATGACTGTTTGATGGGACACCAGGTGGCAGATGGATATTCCATAATTGAGCCATTTCATGGAAATATATGTACCTGAAGAACACTTTTTAGTTCTCACACATGGTATATTTCCAAACATAAAAGGCAAATCCTTTCAATGAAGCATACATTTTTCTTTAGCTCAATTAATAGAGCTTTGGACTAGCAATGCCAAGGACATGGGTTCGATTTCCATACTCAACATTTACATAGCTATAAGCTATAATTACCGTCTTAAACATAGTGAAAATATTCATGGTCAGTTTATGGGAAGGTTGCATATGGAATTTTTAGAAGCATGTAGTTACTCCAGTGTAAAGTTTACTTTTGGGTATTCCCGGGATGTGAACCCATGGTATATGGCACTAGCCGCATGATTATATGATGGGACAGGGCCAGGCTTTTGTGTTGGGCTTGTGGTGCTGGATTATACCAAAGGAACCGAATGTAGGAAACCGGAATGGAAAATAAGAGCCAGTACTTCAACAAGACGGTCATTACAGCTGTGAGTAATGGTTTAGTCATCTACTTGCATCCTGGAACATGTATCCTTTAATGTGCAACACTCAAGAATTCAGTCTCATAGGAATTATAATGGAAACACTGTTGCGTTTTAGTGTACAAATGGACTTGCAGATGAAGATGCAGGCTTGTTTTGACTTATGCTTCAGTGTAACATTGGATTAGGGTAAAAGGAGATCGCTAGCTGTAAGAAGCACGTCTGTGACTAAAGGAAAGCTTTAGTGTCTCGGCAGGGAGGATTAGGTCATTATCTGAGCAGTCAATCTGCAGGAGGAAATTAGACAATCGGTTGAGAAATGGGTGTTTGTGAGATTTAAAATAATGAGATTTCGGCTCATTTGGCTTTTTGATTTTGACTAGACTGTTGATTAGAATAGCAGAAGACATTATTTGTGTAATTTGTGTAAGTGTATGTAATATATTAAATGCAATACTAACTTAAAAATATATATATATATATAATAAATCAATGCAATTCTTATATATGAGATTTTCATTAATATAAAACTATTATATAATCAAAATAATATAAATTAAATTACTATATAGTTTTTAATTAATAAATTAATTAATTATATATATCGAGAGAGAGAATTATTGACAATTAATGTATACATTTATACACTTTATATATAATATATAAAAAATATTTAATAAAATACATTAATGCAATTCTTATGAGAATTGCCTTCATTTATTTTACATATATGTGACCCTGGACCACAAAACCAGTCTTAAGTCACTGGGGTATATTTGTAGCAATAGCCAAAAATACTTTGGTTTGGGTCAAAATTATTGATTTTTTTTAATGACAAAAATCATTAGGATATTAAGTAAAGATCAACTTTAAAGGCGATTTTCTCAATAATTAGATTTTTTTTGCACCCTCAGATTCCAGATATTCAAATAGTTGTATCTCGGCCAAATGTTGTCCTATCCTAACAAACCATACATCAATGGAAAACTTATTTATTCAGCTTTGGAGATGGTGTATAAATCTCAATTTCAAAAAATTTACCCTTATGACTGGTTTTGTGGTCCAGGGTCACATATTATATATTTTTTTATTACATTTATATAATACTGTATTATAATAATATCTAAAATTGTGTATATCTATAGCCTATATATATATAATCTAAGAAAAATCAACTTTAAGCCTCTGGTATAGCAATATATGCTTCAGAGCACTGAGTCTGGGACATCCTAGATTAGCAGTGAGCTCAGATGACAGCATGAAATATTAATCAGTGTGGTTATGTCCTCATGTGACACAGGTTTTTGAGATTATGCGATTTTAGAGACTAACCCATGGTTCAAATGGCGACGTTGACGTTGGTCAGCATCCCGTCCAGTTAGGCTATGTTTCCTCAACTATCTTCCAGCAGCACGGCCGTGATAAATGCACTGTGAGTCAGCCCGCTGCTGAGAGATGGGATGTTGTGTTTATACTCCTCCAGAAGTGTGGTGGAATATCGATTGGAGCTGTGCAAGAGGTAGTTGTGACCGATATGTGTAAGAAATGAATCAATGGAAAGGGAAGGAGTTGGGAAGAGATGGTGACAATAGCATGGGACCTCTTGAGAGTGACTGTGAAGGAGTGTATTATATATATATATATATTGTGTGTGTGTGTGTGTGTGTTGTGGCAGGTTTTGTCATTCTCGCGAGGATGAAATTTCTGAAAGTTAGAATAGTGTAAGTTAAAACCGATTCATAAATGGCCTAAATAGTGGTTTTATCTAAAATTGTGTATATCTATAGCCTATATATATATAATCTAAGAAAAATCAACTTTAAGCCTCTGGTATAGCAATATATGCTTCAGAGCACTGAGTCTGGGACATCCTAGATTAGCAGTGAGCTCAGATGACAGCATGAAATATTAATCAGTGTGGTTATGTCCTCATGTGACACAGGTTTTTGAGATTATGCGATTTTAGAGACTAACCCATGGTTCAAATGGCGACGTTGACGTTGGTCAGCATCCCGTCCAGTTAGGCTATGTTTCCTCAACTATCTTCCAGCAGCACGGCCGTGATAAATGCACTGTGAGTCAGCCCGCTGCTGAGAGATGGGATGTTGTGTTTATACTCCTCCAGAAGTGTGGTGGAATATCGATTGGAGCTGTGCAAGAGGTAGTTGTGACCGATATGTGTAAGAAATGAATCAATGGAAAGGGAAGGAGTTGGGAAGAGATGGTGACAATAGCATGGGACCTCTTGAGAGTGACTGTGAAGGAGTGTATTATATATATATATATATATTGTGTGTGTGTGTGTGTGTGTGTGTGTGTGTTGTGGCAGGTTTTGTCATTCTCGCGAGGATGAAATTTCTGAAAGTTAGAATAGTGTAAGTTAAAACCGATTCATAAATGGCCTAAATAGTGTTTTTATTTATAGGTGTTCACTGTTACTATTGCTAATAACTATAAACTTCAGAACTTAAATACTATAAAATGGAGAAGAGAGTCGTGCTTTTACTTTTCTAAGCAATTGGATTTACAGTTTTTGCCTGGCGGACAAAGTGGAAAAAAAGTATTTTATATAATAATTGTATTTATTTATTTATTTCATATTTATTTTATTATAAAATTAACATAAACGTCCATATTTACTAATAGATTGTGTAATGTAAATAATATTTCAAAGGTTGCTTTGCTTATGACTTTAAATATCCAGAGATGTCGCCAAGCCCTCTTATTTTTAAAAGTAATGTAACAATCATAAACAAAAACAAAAAGAAAATTTGGCCAGAATATAATAACTTAGTATTCAAGTTCAACACATATAGCAACACCATAGCAACAACTCTGAATATCCTATATGCAGGTTTTGAATTTATTTCTTAATTTATTTACTTAAGTAAAAATCGCTTTTTAAAAGTCTTCTTGTAAAAGTTATGTAAAAGAATAATTTTTTTGTTTGTTTGTGGACTTAAAAATTTACAAATTCATCCATATTTACTTTTTGAATAATGTCAAGTCAAGTCACCTTTATTTATATAGCGCTTTATACAGTACAGATTGTGTCAAAGCTTTTCCTCGGGCCAGATGAAACCAGCATGGTGTGGTTTAATTCCAGGCTGCAACGCACGTCAGATTGAGCAGAGGACTCGTCTGGTTCTCATGGTCTTGTGCCGATGGCCGACGAGGTCTTCACAGAGGATCTTTCTCTAGGGTTCATCTGGTCTCCGCTGACATTCAGAGCTGTAGAGGTCGTCTCTAGGTGCTGATCCACCATCTGGACTGGATACGTACTGTAAGCAATATTCAGTTAAAATGAATAACCTGTTCCACTTATGACTTTAATTTTCAGCTAACTTCACCACGCCCTCTTTTAACAGTGATGTTTAAAGGAGACATATTATGCCCCTTTTTACAATATGTAATATAAGTCTCTGGTGTCCCCAGACTGTGTCTGTAAAGTTTCAGCTCAAAATACCCCACAGATCATTTATTATATCATTTTGAAAATGCCTATTTTGAGTTTATGCAGAAACAAGCTGTTTTTCGTGCCTGTCTCTTTAAATGCAAATGAGCTGCCGCTCCCCGCCCCCTTTTCCAGAACAGAGCTGCGCCATTACAGCTCGTACCTGCTAAAAAACATCTGTTTTGGTTCTGATTATCATGTTTATCGCGCTGAAATCATGCGTTTTAAACCATATTAGTTTAGTCGGTTATGTCTGTGAAGGTAAACAGCTGGGAAATAAATCGCATGTTTATTTTAGATCTGTGTGGCAGCAGCAATATACAGTAAATAAATCAATAAATCCACTGCTCTCTTGTCTCCTCTGAGGCTGGGACTCTAAACAGTGTTCTGTGATCGTCTGTGCAGCCAATGACAGAACAGTTTTGCTCGAACTTTCGCCATGGCATTAGAGCTGGTACACCATTGTCGCCTGTGAAATCAAAATGATGGCGCCATGAGTGGAAGCTTACAGATTAAGGGGCGGTGGGAAAAGTCCGATTTTCATGATATGTCACCTTTAATAATTGTAAATTAAAAAGACAAAACAAATTTGACAAGAATTTACAACAATAAATGATATTAAAAATTCAGTTCAACATGATATTTATAATGTGAACAATATTTCAGTAAAAATGGCTACGCTTATGACTTTAATTAGACTAATGACTTTATAAATGAGATATTTAAGTTGAATACACTGTAAAAGTGAAACTCATTGCGGAGTTCTATATAGTCGACCACAAACAGCGACACGTGACTTGTCTTTTGAGGGACTATGGGAGATGCGAATGGAGAGGGAAGAAAAGCGAGGGAAGCGAATGTTGGACTGCGCATTGTTCTCCCTGCGCCGTGGCAACGGCTGTGTAGAGCGGAGAGCTGAGATATGCAGACTGACCCGCGCTTCACGGGGACGCGTCTTCACCTTTATACTGCTGTAAGAAGAGCCTCTCCTGCCCCAAACCTCATTATAAAAGAAACCACACAACTGCTCTGATATCTGCAGCGGGAAATGGCTGTTTTCAGATGTACTGACTCACATAATACTGGAAAAGCCACGGTGTCCCTCTTTTGTTATCTTCTTTCAAATGCATTTGCTCGATTTGTTTGCTTCTTATTATCATCAACCGTTTTGGCTGCTGTCAGTCAGCTGTTTCAACAGCTATTGTGGATTAACGAGTGATTGTCATCAGCCCGGTGTAATATTTGCTTAGCATCCAGCTTGCTCTCAGGGGCGTAGCGTCTGGGGATGCAGGGTATGCAGGTGCATATGGGCCAGGGCAGATTGGGGGCCCGCCGACCCAAGGGGGAACTTTTAATTGAAACAAGGGAATGAATATAGAGCCCTGCACGGGCCCGGCCCTTGTCCGACAGCTTATCAGAATTCTCCGCCCGAATCCAACCCGAGCCAGTTTCTTTTTTCTCTCTCTCTCTTCCCCATTACACAGCTGCTGTTGTAGCCATTAAAATAGTTCAGTTTTGGCTTTTAATGGCAAAGTGGTTATATTTTGTTTAGTTTCTTTATTAAGTTAATTTAGAAACATGATTGGAACATTTTATGTTTGTTAAATTCAAGTTTTTGTTTTTTAAAATACCAAGCGGCCAGCGCCAGACAGTGAGTTGAGCATATGTTTGATCAGTTTAGCCTTCTCAAATAAACACGATTTAGTGGAAGCGGAAACAAAATACGCTGTCATTTTTCCTCATAAAGGTAAGAGTAGCCTATACATCATTCGGAACTGCAAAGTGTCTACTTTTATTTGTGTGCACTCACAATATCAACAAAATGTTGTGCTTTTGTAAAATAAAGAAAACAAACAGTGTGGCTTTCTGCAGTCTCGATCTTGAGCAGGAATGCTTCACAAAAACTGCACCGAAACTCATCAAATACTTGGCTCACTGACATGATAAATATATTTATAGAATGCTATAAATTAGTACTTTAAAAGGAAATAATTCAAATTAAAAATTAAAAACTCTTTCATTATGTAATCCGTAAAGATGCATTTCTCTCTAAAGGCGCGTCCAATGAGGAGATGGCGAGTCAGGATCGTCAACTTCATACTATTTTTTACTATTTTTTGTTTGTTTGTTTTTGGGCCACTGTGCCAAGATTGTGGTTGCATGCAGTGCAAATAGACTACAGCAGCATTTTAGTGTCACGCTGAAAAATAACTAATTAACGTCATAATATTTTAAGAATAAAGTCAAAATTACGATCATGTTACATTGCGTTAAGTTAATGTGAAAATTACACCTATACTCCGCATCCAACCATTCTTCACATTCAACACGAAAAACAGCAATAAAACGTAGGCTTGTCGAGACAATCATTTGTATTAAATTGTTCTGATTTTTTTTCCCAATATGCATTCAAATATTTATTCATGTTTATTTCGTGCTGCAAATATTAAAGAGGAAAATATAATTGATTCACGGTCCGCTTGAACTGAGGCGAATATAGTTATCTCACTGCAAAGAGCGTAAAACACATTTATTGTTTGTATTTGATCTTAAAAATTGACAGAAGGCTGAGACTTTGTGTTATAATAAAAGTAACAAAGCACAAAGCTTATTGCGATTATTGGGTGGCTTACGTGCTACAATGAATGGACTTGAAAACGTTAAATATTATTTCCAATTATTTGTACCGTAATTAAAACAGCTTGTGAATATTCACGTAACGTTATTTACGTCAGAAAAATCAACAATAAGTTAACAGAGTTGAAGCCCATATCATTTGGGGGGCCCGTACAAATTTTTTGCATATGGGCCCGGGGCTGACTTGCTACGCCACTGGTTGCTCTTGATTAAAAAGTCACAAATCAATCCTCAGGGGATAATCAAGGTCAATCTTGGTTATTTATTTATTTATTTATTTCGTTTTTTTTTTTATTGTATCCTTTTTATTTTATATCTTTTTTTATTTATATATTTTAGCTTGTTTTTATTTTATTTGTCATTTTGGCTTTTTATTTTCTCTTTTTTACTTTATTTTGTTTTAGGCATATATCTGAACATCATATCAAGCGCACTTTCCAATTTTAAAGAGATTGCCTCAAAATGACAGATCAGTGACAACAAATCTAGATTATGTAGGGTGTTGACATGGTTACCTTGGTTGTCCTTTGGTAGATTGACTTGTTTTTTTGTTGTTGCTGAACTGAGATCAGTTTTGAAATTTGAGAGGATGGAGAAATCTGTAGGTCAATGGTCAGCATATAATAGTGTTTTATTTTACCCTGCTTCTACTGACCGGCTCCAATATCTTCTTACATAACACTGGCCAAATCATGTGTGTGTGCATGTGAGTTTCGTCCTGTGTTTAAAACACAAAGTCTTCTATTGTTCAGATATCTGCAAAGCCTCTGTAATAAACAGGTAGGCAGAAAGGCTGAGCTGAATCACGCTGCGGCTGGACAACAAAGAGCAGGCGGGTGGCTTTCTAGACTCTGGGCTCCACGCTTGTTTCACTTTCCTCTGGCCCTCATTGCTCCGTGTGTTTGTGCTGATCACCGTGAAGTGACACAACATGATTTTACATGCTTTTTGCCACTCAGATTGTGGTGGGCTTGGTCAAGATTTACGACAAAAGTCATGTAATGTCTTCATTTAACATGCTTTTAAGAAATATATTTAAAATTTCTATATATTGTTTTGAAATGTATATGATTTTTAAAAATTATTATATATAGTCAAACAATGTATGTGTAAATATTTATTATTTTATTTTATTCAAGCATGTTTTTGTAAAGATCAAAAATCAGAGATCAGCTATAGTCATTTTTTTTTAATAATTTTTTTTATACAAATCAAATAATGTGGTTATTTATAAGTTAGAATTTAAAATATCTAAATATTGTCTTGCTTCAGACAATATGGGGTGCTGTGTGTACATTAATGAGGAAAAAAAATTAACTTAAATGATTTTAGCAAATGGCTGCAATATAACAAAGAGTGAAAAATTTAAGGGGGTCTGAATACTTTCCGTACCCACTGTATATAAAAATGATAAAATAATATCCATAAAAGCAAAAGCATCTCAACGCTTGTCAACACAAAGTTTCTCTCACCTTTTGCAAAAAAAAATATATATATATATAATAATTTAACATCTTATTATTCGTCCAAACATCTTGCCATGCAGTGAATAGATGTCTATTGCGATTGTCTTGCCCAGTGAACCTCAACAGAAACAGAAGAGAAACGTCATTACTTGGGAAAAAGTCCTCCGCCGGTCCAGCTGGGCTTGTGGAACTAATTACTGTCGAGGAATTTACACAGCAAGTGAAAGCCAGAGCATGTGCGGTGTGTCACGCAGCTCGTACGAACCGCTGTAGCAGTCATGACGATGTTATGAGTGTCTTCCTGTCTCAGCTTTAAAGGATGAAACTCAAGGTTAATTTGGTGCCAGTGAAGCCAACAAGCATGCCCAGACGTATATTGATTACTAATGACTTATAACAGAGGTAAATACACAGAGATTTTACCTAGTTTGTGCGCTGTTAGCGTTTAGGTTTTTATGCTAGCTTTGATTGCGAGGAGCAAAAAGATGCAGGATTTTTTGGGGGATTTGGGATGCGAATAAGAGAGTCAACGGTTCCACTCTCATGGTTTGACCTGTTGCTGATCTGGCGTTTGCAAAGCCGTTTAATTTTCCTATCTAGCATTTCAAACAAATGTGTCTTGAATAACTGCAAGAGGAGATATTTGTGCCGTGTTTCTGGCGGGCAGCGTGACCTCGAAAACCGAATATAGCTGCCCTGCTCTGCTCTCTTTCCTTCTTTCTAGAACAATATATTTCTTTATCAGTCACTTTTCCCACATTTGTCAGCTAGATCATGTCAGCCTGTGTAAACCCCTGGACGGCCTTGTTAAAATAGCAGCGCATCACGTGTGTGTGTGTGTGTGTGTGTGTGTGTGTGTGTGTTGGCTAGCTGTAGCCCGTCAATTGATTTGTTGTTCATTTGTTGTTTGCTGAGATCATATTCCCCAGGATTGCTTTATGAGGTCAATTTAATGTAGTGACTACAAGTTACAGCCATTTTTATTATCCACGCCTGAAGGGGCACCAAATCTTTACACTTTTTAAAAGGCTTTAGACTGTTCTGCACATGGCCTACATCTGGATTCAAAGAAGTGAGTTGGATTTAATATTCAAGACAATCTCTATAGACAGCAACTGTATTAAAATATAATCTTGACTTATTTAAATAAATTAATAATCATAATAATAAAACTCTTAAATGTTTAAATAATGTATGTTTAATTAAAATATTTTTAAAGAAATGAATTTTTTATCTATTATATATATATTTATATTATATATATTATTAAAAAAATCATTTATTAATAATAATTTTAAATGCATAATAAATGTAGTAGTAGTAGTAGTAGTAATAATTATAATAATAATGGATTAATTTAATCTGATACATTTATAAATAAATACTTATTCTATGGACTAAGGTTGAAGAACATTTCTTTCCCAGAATGTCAATATGTATTCTATAAATTCTATTTCTTGTATAAAAAAACTAATAACACTTAAAAAATAATAAATAAAAGGCTCAAATAACACAATTTTGTACAGAAAAAAATTAATGTGAAGTTAATTAAAAATATGAGCTACACATTTTTACTTTTTAACCCTCCTGAATCTTGTCCTTGTGATATCCATAGTAAGTATGTTACTGTAAATGCATTTTTTTTGTTTGTTTATTTTTACATAGGGAGGGTTGAATGGATATTGTTTGTGGACTTGTTTTTAATCCAGAACTCATTTTAGGGAAAGTGTTGCCTCAAAGATTCATACGCGCCGTGTGATGGAAACAGGATTTGTGATATTTTCTGTGTGGGTCAAACATCCTTTGGCTCCACCAATCATAAGTTTGGCACTAATTGTAAAGCTTTGTGATCATGAAATATGAACTGCAGCTGTAGGAGAAATTCTTGCATACTAAGTGCTGAAGAATTCACAGATTTTGTGTTGACTGACTTGATGCTCCGGACACTTTCCATGGAATGTTTCTTTAACTGTCCGTCGTAATGGCTGAAAATCATCTGCGTTTAGTTGGCATGGGAACGATTGGGCGCGGAGTTGACAGGAAACACATGGCATGTTAGGTGAAAGGCTGGGAAGAGGAAAGAAACAAATGTCGAGATCTTTCTGTGAAATGTTGTGTAACTTCAGTACACACATCACGTGTCACGTCAGTGCTCAGAAATGTGTTTTGAAGAACTTAGAAGACACACCGAATACTTTTGCCCCCAATGGGACTATTGGCTTTCCTGAGGCTGTGAAACAGTACCATAGGTGAAGTCAGAGAAACACCATTAAAAATAGTGCTCCATCTTCAAATTTGTCCTCTTCCCACCAAAAATATACAGCTGCAGGGTTTCTCACAGCAGCCCGGGTGTGTGACCTTTGACCCCTTTGCAACCTTGACCTCTCGAACTGATCTTTGAAGAAGCCACTTTAACAAGAAAAATAGCTCTTGAGAATGTGTCTTTAAGATTCTCTGATTGAACACATAGAAACACAATGACAACCACCCAAAACACCCTAGCAACTGCCATGCAATACCCTAGCAACCAGCCACAACACCCTAGTAACCACTTAAACATAGCAACTACCTAGAAGACCCTAGCAATCACCTAGCAGTGCACGAGCAACTACTTAGAAAATCAGAGAAACCACATAGCAATGCCCTAGCAACCACCCCGAGCACCCTAGAAACCACAGAGCAATGCCCTAGCAACCACTTGTAACACCCTGGCAACCACTAACAAAGAATGATGTGAATGAATGAGGATGTGTTGTTAAGATTCTTTGACTTAACACCCTTGCAACCACCCAGAACACCCCAGCAACTGTATAGTGATACCCTAGCAACCAACCAGAACACAAGTAGCCACCTAACAACACAGAGCAACGACCTAACAACGCCATAGCAACCACCCAGTACACTCTAGAAACCACATAGAGTAGCAATGCCTTAGCAATCACCTAGAATACCCTAGCAACCACCAACAAATCATTCTTGAGGATGCGTCTTTAAAATTCTGTGACTGAACACCATAGCAGCAACCTAACAACACACAAACACTCTAGCAACCATCAACAAAAGAACAATCACTCTTGAGGACATATCTTTAAGATTCTGTGATTGTACACACTAGCAACATCCTAGCAACCACTCGGAAAACCCTAGAAACCACTCAGAACACTCTAGCAACCTCATAGCAACACCCTAGCAACCACCCAGAACACTCTAGCAACCTCATAGCAACACCCTAGCAACCACTCAGAACTACTTGGTAACCACAAACACTTAGACATGATGGTGGTGAGTACTGTAATGGTAAACACCCGTATATTATCGTAATAAAATATAAAATTGTAGTCTGTTTGTCCCAAATGAAGGTGATCATGCAGAGTGATCACAACCTCTTGTGTTTTATTTTTTAACCTCAGTTTTGCCTGTCACACATCTGACCAACTGCCGTAAAAGAAGGGATGATCGGAGAGTTTTATAGCTGGATGGATGAACAATGAGTTAAGTGTGGCTTAATACTGTTTGAGGTCACTATGTTCAAAACATTCATAAATATATCACAAGATGCAGAACACTCCTAACTGAACTAATCCAGCTATGAAGATATTCCTTGGAGGTGTAAATCCCTGATACATCAAAGCACTTCCCTCACAATAGTCCTTTGCTCTGGGAGGTGCAGGCCACTGGATCTGCACTAGGGGTTTAGGGGCCACTGAAAGCAGTAGACCTGAACAGACCGTGCAGCACATGTGATTAATGCTGAGCTGAAATTAGGGCAAATGGGGGGTAGATGAGCGGTCATGCTCGGCCAGCCCACCCGGTTCAACTCGTGGTGTTTGGGGTGAGGCTGTTCACAGCTGGGACATTCCCATAGGAAGAGACAAAAGAACATGGGATATGGGGTTAATCTGAATTTAGCATAATGTGATTTGACATAATACAAATCAGATCTACTTCTATAATGAACTATAAATAATGATTTATTTCTTTATTTATATTTAATAATAATAATAATAGTAATTATTATTGTTATTATATGAATGTATAAATAGTTTTATAGAGAGAGATATATATTTTATAAATAGAGCTTTGGATGCTGTGGAATAATAAGAGGCTAATGAGACTGAGGGAAGGGGAGGGCATTGAAGCTGGTGGGCTGAACTGCAGAGAGGAGAATCGGCTCTCCGGTCTCTCTCCAGTCAGAAAAAAATTACCCCTACAATCCTCCACACGAGACTCCAGCGATGCAAGAAATACTGCACCTTTGATATCTGTCCATATTGCATCAATATTACAGGATTAAACGGTCAAGACGTTTGGTCTGAAGTTTAAAGGTAAGACAAACTCTTCTTGTCCACCTTGAACTTTCTGAATGTCAAGCGACTGCGATCTTAACCGTCAGTAAGTCTTAAGTTTTACAAGCAAAGTTCGTAATATAGCGAATGGCTTTTAAATATTAGCGTAAAATGTAACAGACCAGTTTAATCGTGAATACAACTTTTTAGTTGCGATTGCGGCATCTCTTGTCATGTCCTATAAATTTGACAGTGTTGAAATTAGTATTCGCAAAACGATATTGGACATTCAAATAACAAATAGCCTATTTGAAATTAATTTGACACGTATAAATTAGCGCGATTCTTTGTCGCAGTTCTCTATCCATGTTTTGTTCGGTTTTTTTTGGTGGGGGGGGGGTTATAAAAAAACTTTTTTTTTATAAAGAAAAAGTACATTAAAAGTAAGTTTAATCGGTTTTGTATCATTTTTATTTATTTATTTATTTTATTATTATTTTTTTTTTTAAATAAATAAATGTCATTGTCTGAATTTGACATTGATTAGATTCGTATTAAGAAAGTAACACCGAAAATTCCAGTAGCAAATATTGGAAATTCGAATAATGGTATATTTTAGCGGGATTATTTAAAATTATTTATCGCATTTTTGCTGTGTTCTGTTTGATCCGAAACTTTTTAACCAGACGATTTCATGTATAGGCTACGCTTCGCTTTGGATTATTAAATTACTCGTACTCGTTTTGAGATTTTAGTTTTCTAAATGTTTTGTCACTTTTTTAAATAAAACTTGTTTTCAATGAAGCTGTGTTTATATGTTTACCATAATGACATAAAAATAATGTGGTATTATACCATTATGCAGTTCTAATTTACGGCTATTTATTTCTTCTAGCGTTTTCATGATGCAGTTGTTGGATTTGTGGACCACATTCTTCCTCTCTAAGGATTTTTACCTGACTTGAGAAAACCTTGCTTACATGACATCATACTAAGAGGAGAACTGGATACCCAGCTTCCCAAGTCCACCAGCCCCCCTCTGTGGCCTGTGGTGGGTTGCACGTTGGATTTAAAACCAACCAAGCCAATACGAACCATGGATGACCTAATTGCCAGACACTACAACTTCACTGGGAAATTTCGCAAGGTCAACAAGGACCCAGGACTCAGAGCGGACTCTGTCGTGTTCATCATCGTGTGCTGCTTAATAATCCTGGAAAATGTTCTGGTTCTCCTCACCATTTGGAGGACCAAGAAGTTCCACAAGCCCATGTACTACTTCATCGGGAACTTGGCCTTGTCAGACTTGCTGGCCGGGGTGGTGTACACTGCGAACATATTGCTGTCGGGAGCCAACACGTATAGGTTGACCCCGACGCAGTGGTTCTTCAGGGAAGGGAGTATGTTTGTGGCTCTGGCCGCTTCGGTGTTCAGTCTCTTGGCCATTGCTATCGAGCGACACCTGACCATGCTGAAGATGAAGCTTCACAATAATGGTAAGACGTGCCGGGTCTTCATGCTCATCAGCACTGTGTGGTTCATCGCTGCCATCTTGGGCGGTTTACCAATCATGGGTTGGAACTGCATCGAGAGCATGAACAACTGCTCCACAGTTTTGCCACTCTACCACAAGACCTACATCCTCTTCTGCACCACCGTATTCAGTGTCATCCTCATGGCCATTGTCATCCTGTACGCCCGCATCTACGCCCTGGTCCGCACACGGAGCCGCAAGCTGGTCTTCCGCAAGGTCGCTAATGGCCGCTGCAGCAACAAGAGTTCGGAGAAGTCCATGGCCCTCTTGAAGACCGTCATCATCGTGTTGAGCTGCTTCATCGCGTGTTGGGCGCCGCTCTTCATCCTGCTTCTGCTTGATGTTGCCTGCCAGATCCGCACTTGCCCGATCCTCTACAAGGCTGAGTGGTTCCTGGCTCTGGCTGTGCTCAACTCCGCCATGAACCCTCTGATCTACACCCTGACCAGCAATGAGATGCGCCGGGCCTTCATCAAGATGCTCAACTGCTGCGTCTGCGACCAAGCGGCGGGCAAGTTCTCCAGGCCCATCATGGGCGCCGAGTTCAGTAGGAGCAAGTCGGACAACTCCTCCCACCCCAATAAGGACGAGCCTGAATACTCGCCCAGGGAAACCATAGTGTCTTCTGGGAATATCACCTCTTCTTCTTAAAGGGACTTTTGGTGTACATTTATGTCTCGAGTGTGTGTGCAAGTGAGTGTGTTCGTTTGGCGTCCTCATTGTTTGTGATCCTTAACAGTAGCGGAAGTCTGGGAGAAACCAGGATTTGTTGGAAGTCTTGGCATGTGCTTACATTAAAGACTTCGTCTTCTGCTATTCCTGACAGATCGCCAGAACGTTTTTGCAACTTAGGGAAGCACGTAACCAACCATTATTCAGTCTTTTTTTCATCCCTGTCAAATGGAAACCTGTAGACAAGCACTTTTTAGGGAATTGCTCCTTGAGAACCAACATAGGCATTACTGACTCGGTCTAAAATGGATTGATGTGAGAAATACTAGCTTGTTATGGTTGTTTGTACTACATTTTTGGAATTAAATTGAAGAAATACAGTCGAGAGGTGCTTGTATTTCTTTAAGTTAACACTATGGTATTAGGATGTTATTTTGCCCCTGATCCAGAATGTATTTTGTAAATGCATTTGTTTTTCTTCACCTTTCAACAAATAAACTGTTGTTGTAGAAGAGTGTGCATGTACATTAGCTGTCAATATTAATTTATCTTGAAACAGTTCCAATAAATTTGAAATTTGGAGGGATGGAACTAAGTGTTGTGTTAATTAATTGTAAATATATTTTATTATTTTACTTTGATAGTATGCCGTGTATCATAGCTCGTGCACATTGATCTGCTCTGCCGCCCATCAGGGGTAGTTTTGTCTTTGCTGGGTTGCATGGCTCAACTCTAATGAAGTTAATTTGATGGGATGGAAATATCTGGGGAATTTAAGATTAATGTCTATGTGAATTTTCTGTTGGCTTGTCACATTACAACAGAATTAATGTACACGCTTGTATTTATCTGTTCCTCATACATAAAATCAAATCATGAGCCAGTTTTATCCCTGTTCAGTGTTGCACATTGTAACATCTAGTCCATGTGTTTTTGTTCTTTTAGTTGTTAATAAATATTGTTGAAGAAAAAGCAATCAAAGTTGTGATTTGATTTAATTAAAAATTCTATTTAAACGTTTTGCTTAGTATTTAGAATTGGGTCCAAAATTTGGAGACCATATTGAAAATGCAATGCAGAAGCAAATTTCAAAATTAAAACCTAAAAATACAAGAAAAAGCAATCAAAGTTGTGATTTGATTTAATTAAAAATTCTATTTAAACGTTTTGCTTAGTATTTAGAATTGGGTCCAAAATTTGGAGACCATATTGAAAATCTGCAATGCAGAAGCAAATTTCAAAATTAAAACCTAAAAATAAATTTTAAAAACTTTATGGACAAAAAGTCTGATGTTTTTTCATTGAAGTTCAAGATGCAAAACCTATCTGCTTAAGTGCTGCTGTCATTAGAGAAAAGAGAGACATACTAAAAATTCAGCTTAATTTTTCATGTTAATTAATTAAATAATTAATTATTAAAATCAAATTGTTATGGTGACAATATAATTTGTAATTAAAAAATAATTTATCCGTAATTAATTTGTACATTTAGCAAAAATGCAAAATAGAATCATTTTCACAAGTGGTCTCAGATTTTTGAACACCATTGTAGATGTAAATAGAATTACAATTAAATAATATGGTTATATAGATGCAATTAAATTATAAGGCAATTTAATAACTCCTGAAGAGCACAAAGGACAATAAGATATAATGTAAATATAATTCTGGTTTCTTCGCAGTAGCAAAAAATTCTCATATATGAGCAAAGAGCGCCACTTACTGGACAACTGCTAAAATGGCTTCTTTATTAGATTTTAAGATTTTTATAATTAATAATTATTACCTAAACCACTCGCAAATTTTTAAATATGCTTATATGTACATATTTACACTGATAATCCACATTTACATTTAAATGGATGCATTTCTGACATATTCAGTTTCATGATACCACTTCATGATACTGCTACTGTAAGCAATTTGCTTTTTTACTTTTTTTTGTGTAATTACCCGGTGCATACTGTCCTGTATACATCCATAATATATATTTAAATCTAAAATCTAGATACTGATTCAAGAAGATTCATGAATATGTTATGAATCAACTACCCATTTAGTTTACAGACACACAAATAGGGAATACAGTGCCTCATAAAATTGTTTCCCTAAATGATAATTATTATACTTATTATTAATTATTTTGTATTATTACTGTAAAAAAAATAGGGTTAATTGCAGCCTATCCCTTAGGATTTGATTACTGATATATACATTTTATTTGAAACTGATATTCAGAAATTCAAACTCTGAAATTCATAAAATCAGATGTAGAAATGACTGAAATTAATGTAACAAGTTAAATTGTGGAAACCCATTTGTTGCTATAGCTCAATGATGAATGCTATAGCTCAATGTTTCTTTTTTCAGAGAACCAAAGCATTACAATGTAACTACAACATGCAGTACAATAATTTGAAAACGGTTAAGGCTTCATTGTGTAAATACAATGCAAATCACGGATGGTAAGGAATGAATAACGGATAATTATGTCAGTTTGTTAAAGACACATGACAAAAAATTTTTCATGGGTTCAATGGGTTCAGTTTTATTGATGTCATGGAATGGGGCTGCATTGCCCTGCAACAAGAGATCCTTTTCCATTTGTTTAATTTATTCATAAAATGCAATATTAATGTAAATGTTTATAACGGCTTACAGTATTTCAGTAAGTAAATACCTTTTTGTTTATACTCCCTCACACATAAAATATAGGAAGAAACTGTCACCAAAAAATGCAACCAAACTCTTTACGCACTTTCACAGCGATGGTAAAGCAAAGCATCATGGGAGCGTGAGTCTATACTTGGGAATTTCTCCATTTTTGGTTGCTATGGCTGTAGCGGGATAGAACTACATTTCCCAGAATGCCATTTTCTGTACATTGGCTCATGTTATACATGGGGGAATATGAGAGCGGCGGAGGAACCGAAAGCGACAGCCGAATACCTGGCGATAAGTATAACATTAAATAGTGGTCGTGAAATGGGGGGAATTCAAAGCCAAATCACCCAGAACATGCTGTCGTAAAAGGAAAGTCGTATTTGGTGTATTTTTTTTTAAATATAAATTTGGCGTGGACTGGGGTAAGGCACCTCCCTGCCTGCTCTGCGCCGGGGTGTGTGCTTGTTTTTCGGGTAGGCTTCATCGCATCACCGCGCTGCAGTGTGTTACTGGAACCGAACTGAGGTGCCACGCCGCCGGTTACAGATGCCCTGCGCCGTCGACCGATACTATGTCAAAAACAGAGAGAGTCAAAGTAGCACTGCGACTCAATCCTACTGACCTATGCAATGAAAAAATGGCAACTTTGCTCTCTAACAGCTGTGGTTTGTAGCCATAAAGAAGTGCAAGTGTGCAGAAAAATATAGTGGAGCGTTTTTTGTGCCTGTTATTAAAAAGGTGAGGTAAAAAATGTGCATCTCACTACAAATCTAACTTTTTTGAAGATAATTGGGTCATACTTTACATTACATCGTTATTGTTGCAATTGTACTATTTAATTACGTAATTTAATGTTATCCTTCATGTTAATAATGAAATATATGTATTTATGATGTTCATGAAACTGTTTGTAATTGCACAATCTTGTAATTAAACAGGTTGTTGTAATTGCTGCTGTTAACCCATTAATTTAGTTATCCATCATTTAACTCTGTAGCTTTGTTACACTGTAATGCTAAGTGTTACAAACAACAGTGTGAGTTCTTATAAATGAAGCGTGTAATTTTTGCAAAATAATGGGTATGTTTAAATTGCCCAATCAAATCATGCAAAGTGGACTTCACAGGACATTTGGCCACTTTAAGTCAAATTTAAGATTTCCACTGCAAACTACTTAGGGAACAAGTGTACATCGGCATATGACTTCACAGGAAGTGGAAAGGGGGTTATTTACCCACAAGGCATTTTGTACCACCTCGAATATGTCACTTCCCTACTATATAGCATGTCAAATGTACGTTGTGCCCAAATATGCAGTAATAATGAAATGGTAGCTGAAAAATATCCAAATTGACGGATTGCATCTGCTGACATTGTGAGGTGTGCAGTCAGGAAACTTTCCTGTCCCATAAGACCTATTAAGCTGAGGAGCTGTCAGATTTAGAAAAGCTGACAAATAAAAATAAAAATGATGAGCCATGTGGCTCTTTCCACATGTAAGTGCTATAGGTACCAAGAACGCTGGTTCCCACTAGTCAATTATTTATCAAATTCAGTACATACTCTGATAGGATGGGATTTTGGACACAGAAAAAGTTTGGCTAAAAAAAATGTGATTGGCATTTTTATTCAGGCTGATGAAAAGAAGTGCTTTTTATGCTGTTTTTGAGCGTGTAAAGTGAGATGTGATTAGCGAGAAGACATCACATTTTCATTTTAAACACCAGTTGTTTATTACTAAACTAGGTGTGTTTATTTAAATATATAATTCAATATATAAGTACAGCATGGAGTTGTTATATACATTTATATATTTAAAAGTATGGTAATGTATATTTATTTCTAAAATACCTACCTGACTCTAGTGTTGTCTGTGACAGTGTGACTTGAGTTTTCCATATGACCAAATTTTGTCAGGTGACGTGAACTTCTACAAATATCCCCTGTTGAGTGTGTAGGGTGCAGTGAACACTAAGTAGAGACCCTGTGAATTGGAATACAGCTAATTTCTTTTTTTTAAAAACAGGTTTTTGAACACTCCCCTGTCAGCCATTGGTCGACTGAACAGTTAGTCCCACCCTAAAGTCACACCACCGAGAGACAGTGTTTACACTTTCTGTGGGAATCAGTCTACGAATGGTTTAATTATTGTTGTCTCTGTGTTTAAAGTTGGGATAGGAGGAAGTGTTTGGATTAAAAAATATATATATTTAACATTGTTTGTAAATAATGCTGATTGTTCTGTGGTGTTTTTATTAAAATTATTTTTATTGCTGACATGCTCAGAAAGTCCCACTGTAACAGTTCTAAACTGTTCTTGTTGTTTTTTTTTTTTTATCAGCAGCTTTGAAAAGCAGCAATAGGCAGCCCGCATGGAACGAGCAGGAAGCATCCAACTTGATATTCCGGACTTCAGCAACTCCGTCCTGTCACATCTGAACCAGTTGCGAATACAGGGCCGTCTGTGTGACATTGTGGTCAATGTTCAGGGCCACAGTTTTCGTGCCCACAAGGTGGTCCTCGCCGCCAGCTCACCCTACTTCAGGGATCACATGTCACTGAGTGAGATGAGCACCGTGTCCATATCAGTAATCCGCAACCCAACCGTGTTCGAGCAGCTCCTTTCCTTCTGCTACACGGGACGCTTGTGCTTGCAGCTCGCTGATATCATCAGCTACCTGACGGCTGCCAGCTTCCTTCAAATGCAGCACATTATTGACCGTTGCACCCAGATTTTAGAAGGAATCCACTTTAAAATCAGTCTGTCAGATGTGGAAGAGGAGATCGGGAACGGGGCCCACAGGACCGCCAACCAAACCATTGAGTCAGGAAGAGGTGGGACCGGGCTAGGTGGGTCCCGCTCCCTAAGTCCCAGACATACTAGTTCCCGATTGATTAGCAACACTGGGGTGATCAACATCCGTGATGTGAGGGAAGTCCGAGAGATCAGTCCCCCTGGGGAGTCCATGAGTCCCCAGATTGTGGAGCACAGTGGCATTGGCTCAGAGGAGGTGGGAACTGGGAAAGAGCCCATTCTCCGTATCAACCGTGCTGGGCAGTGGTATGTCGAGACGGGGACTGAGGTGGAAAGAGGAGGAGAGGAGAACGTGCGGATGGTGGACGGGTTTCGGATTAAGACGGAAAGGATGGATGAGTGGATGGGAGCGGAGACCCAGGCGTCGACGGAAGAGGGCAGTGGGGCCGAGGAGGGGCCGACAGTGATGATTGACACCTCAGGACGTAGCACACTGGTGCAGGAAGGAGGAAGAGGTGGGAAAAGCTCCCAGCCGTCCAGTAGCATCAGTGAAACAGAGAGGTGTGTAAAATCTTTCTGAAGTTTA
The DNA here is from genome assembly GCF_001515625.1 of Sinocyclocheilus rhinocerous. Lineage (NCBI taxonomy): Eukaryota > Metazoa > Chordata > Actinopteri > Cypriniformes > Cyprinidae > Sinocyclocheilus > Sinocyclocheilus rhinocerous. Next base: position 992,535 of record NW_015643596.1, on the reverse strand, counting down.
CTTTCAACGCCAAAATGAAATCAAAATCTTATTCTTATTGAACATAGTTCATCAGTTCATGTTATTCTGATGAAATTGTGTTAATTGGTCTTTTATCAAAATGTAGTGCCTTTCTCCACTTCTAAAACAAGTTTCTATTTCAGCTAATGTCACCAAGCCTTCTTACTTTTCAACCCCTTTCTTTTAACCATTTACATTATCCAATCAGTACTTGATGATACCATATTGAATAAGTATCCCATTCTACTCAGAATTGGTTGTATATTGGATGTAGTTGCAAACATCCTTTCATGTTGATTATAAAGTTTGGAAAGTCCAGGTGTGATATTTTAAAATGTGATGCATTTACCCCATTAACCCATTTTCTTCTGCCGACAAGTGTCCTGTAAAAGATTGAACCCATACTGTGTTTTTCTTTCAGGTTTAGTCCAACAGGAAGTGTGGTTGTGATGGCTGATCACCAGAGAGCCAAGAGTGAGTCTCCAGGAAGAGTCGACGATCAGAGACACCCCTCCTCACAGGTAGGGCAACCTTGATCAAGACTTGGCTCTATACACTTACAACCCTTGGTTTAACTTTTTATGATCTCTGAACACAGTTGAAGTAATTTCAAAGGAATATCAGTGGAGCACACCTTACCGAGCTAATAAGAAACTTTAAATTGCCTGCAGTTGCGTAATACTAAGAACAGTTGGTGTGCCTAACTTAGAGTGCATTTCAATTGGGAAAAGGGGTGGGAATCATGAAAACAAACCATAACCTCTCACATTTCCCTTACTAGGGAGAGGAACAAGCTGTGTTTGACATGGGGGGATACGAGGAGTACCTACGAGAACAGGTAGGTGATCGGTGGTTCCGCTACAACCCCCGTCTCACCTGCATATACTGCTGCAAGTCCTTCAACCAGAAGGGCAGCCTAGATCGCCACATGCGCCTGCACATGGGCATTACCCCCTTTGTTTGCCGAATCTGCGGGAAGAAGTACACCCGCAAGGACCAACTCGAGTACCACATCCGTAAGCACACAGGAAATAAGCCTTTCCATTGCCACGTCTGTGGCAAGAGCTTCCCGTTCCAGGCAATCCTCAACCAGCACTTCCGCAAAAACCATCCAGGCTGCGCCCCACAGGAGGTGTCCCATAGTGCCTCGCCCGAGACTACCACGGTCACCTCCCGTGGAGGCCAAAACGAAGATGAGTCGCCCTCCCAGGAGGATGCTGAGGGCAATGGTGGAGGTGACGGCTCGTCCTTCGGAGAAGGTGTCCAACCTTCGGTATCCACCACTGGGCCCGACTGAAAGGCTTTGAAGGAAAACGTCACAAGTTTAGGGAGACACAGGACAGCGGGGTCCAACAGAACCTTCTCTTGAGAAATCCCTCTGTCCCTTGTCTCCCACCATCCACACTGAAATTACAAGTTGGAAGGAGTTGAGTGAGCAGGAGGTTCTCTCAGCTGCTGTCAATGAGGAACGGATAAAAAAGGAAGAGTCTTCTGTGTCCTACTTGGACGAAGATCCTCTATTTTTTCCAGTGATAACAAAGATGCAAGGAACAATTTGGTAGGAATAGTATTCTCTAGGGATTTATAAATGGTATTTCCGCTTTAAACCACATCTACCTTCACCATACAAACTGAACAGGACATCAATATATGAAGACAAGCCACACTTCAACAACCTCACACACCACTGGATGCAGTGATTTTTGTTTTCTTTTTTTTGTTTTTAGTCTTTCCTGTCTTTTATATGTTACTTTTTTATATTTTTGTACTACAACAGATCTTTCAGGATAAACTAAAAGAGAAGCTCTAGCTATGATTTGGTCAAATTGCGTCAAAATTGCCAAACTTCTCTGTGCCAGAAGATGAGTTATAAAAAGAGAGGACATCGTAGTCCTTTGCTACTTTGCCTTGAGACAATCTTGAGAAATTAACCTGGGGCTAGACTTTGCGCTCCCCAGCCATGGCAAGCTTAGGAAAACGGGTTCAGTTTTTTATTAGGGACCCTCAGGTCTGACCTAACATCAGATTCTTGATTTATTTTTTCGTTTTGTGTTTAAGTGCCGATCCGGCCTGCCATAGAACCGAAACACATTGCTCACACTTAGCCTCAACGCAAAGGAAATTGTCGTTATAGAACTTTGGGTTTATAACAAGAAAAACTCACATCATTATTTTACTTTTAATGTTGGTGGTAATACTGTGATATAGGCACTCTGGTGAAAAGATGTTGGTAGAGTATAGCAGTGACATATATATTTATTTCAAGTTTAGTTCCCATTAAGGCTTTCATACATCTCTGAACTCAACAACTCAGCTGCTGAATGTTGGCGATACAGTGATATAAAACAAGGAAATCCTTCAACCTCAGATAAGCTACAATAGACCGCTCAGTTACCTCTCTCTCACATCACTTCGCAATACCGATCTGTCGCACGCAGATGCGTGGATGCACTCAGCTGAATTTTATGTTCAGTGTTTATTTCTTTTCATACGTTTTAAGTCGCTCGTTGAGATTCGCTAGTCACACCAACTTGTTTTACTGGTCTGGCAATACTTTGTTTGTAAGAATGTGTTTGAGCAGGGGTAAGTGGTCTCTCAGAGGATGTAACCTTGTTCCTTTTTTGTGTCAAGTCAAAAGAAATGAGTCTAAGGCTGAGACGAACCAAAATGCGGACTTGGTCGTCGATGCCGTTTAGGAAAACGGAAACCGTATGTCTGTGATGACTGGGATACGCCGAAATGCCACGGAATGACTTTGAGTGTAAGATTTCCCTTCAGCTGATGAAAGGCACTTTAACCTTGGGGTCAAGTTCCTTTACACTTGGCTTATGAACAGATGTTTCCAGCTGGTGCTTTCAGTAACCAAAGGAACTGAAATTTATTGTGGAAGTTCTTAAACCCTTAAGATTTGGAGGGCGAAGAGGAAAAAAAGAGATTACATCAGGCACTTAAAAAATGGGATGGGGTGTTTTTATTTTGTTTTTTGTTTTTAGAATATTTGTATATCTATATACATGTCACTTATGCATATTTAGGCAAATTTATACTTCTAATAACTATACAGAGACAGTTTCTAGAATGATCAACAAAAGCAAAGGTGTTTTAAGTGAAAGTAAAGCTGTTATCATTTTTATAAGGCTGTGAATCACACTTGGTTGTGACTGATTTTTTAGGAAAGGGTTGATGCATATAAAAATCAGCTACTGATGTTTCCAATAGGGATTTTGTGCACCTCACTTAATATCAACACAGGTTAGAACTTACTTTTACCATTACTCACATCTGTGAACACAGGTGAGCAGGTAAACACTTCTTACAAATATCAGGAACTCACTGTTTACTTTTTGTGTTTACCTTTTTTTTTTGGTTTGTACCAAGTGGATTTTCTTACTTAGAATTCTAGCTCTGGGTAACTTGGGTCGACATATTTCACAAGTGCAGCAAAAAAAAAGAAAAGAAAGAAAAAGAAAGAAAAAGAAAAAACTACTTACATATGAACATTTCCTCTCAATGTAAATACCCATGCCTCAGAAGTATTCACAGTGAAATACAATCCTGAAACTGTATAATTTCACGTTTGTTGTACAGCGCAGAACCCAGGTAAATAGAAAAGCATGTTAATATTGCTTTTATATGTCACAATGCAACCTCATGATAATAGAGAAGGGCAAATGATTTTGTCAGTAAACAACATAATCATAATCTAATATGTTATAATATATCAAGAAAAGATGTTCTTTTTTTATGGACTTTGCCTTTAAGTTTAAATTTAGGTTTGGGGCATGGGCCTGTTTTGTGTATGCCAATCATATAAATTGACTTAAATTATCTCTATGTGAATGAATTAATTGCAATCTAATAACAAGGGGTCTATATCTGTAATCAGTCATTCCAGTTATTTTACTGCACATTTTAGCAGTCTAAATTTAATCATATTAATTTGGGTTTTAGGGCTAATGACAACTTTCAGCATGTTTTCCCTTTGTGCATATCTGTTGTTGATCTTGAAAACATTGATGGTTGACCATCCTGCCTGTTCTTTTTTTATTTTAAACAATATTATTCATTCAAATATTATGTTTGGCTTTTGTATTTGTTTTCAAGCTTTAAATAACACGGTGGAGGATAAATGTGTTGCTGCAGTTTATATATTAGGCTGTAATATTTAATGTTTCTGTATGACAATACATCTACTGCAGTTTAATGGTGTTGACTGAACAAGTAATTTCTAACCAAATTGTGTCTAATCTTAACAGTGTTACAGAATATGTAGTTTCAAATTAAGCTACTTTTAAAGCAATATTTCACCCCATTTCCAATTCAGAAATTGCTTTCAGATAAAGTGGTGCAAAATTAAAACGCACCGTAACACACACAATATCTTTTTTAAAGTTGTGAAACTGATGACCAGTTGATTTCGACAAGAAAAAATATGTATCTTGAACTTATAAAGCAATTATACATATTGGCAAATGTGATAAAATTTGTTTCGGTGATTACATGCCTCGTTTTTTTTTTTTTTTTTTTCCTTTTCTTTTCTTTTTTTTCATGGTCTGGCTTGTGAAAAGTAATACAGTGCATGTCTCTACTTACTAGTTTTTTGGGAAGACCGAATTACAACACTGAGCCATATCTTCAGAGTTTGTTCAGTATTGTCGCGAGTCCCTCTGGAGCAAATATTTTGTACAAGCAACACATTTTACTTCAATGCAAATAGCCTACGTATATATTTCATAACTTAGTCTGTCTGAATAAGCAAGCAAACGTGATGCTTTGTCAAAAAAATTTGTCAGTTTTTTTTTTTTTTTACCTCAAAAGAGTCTTTGTACAAGGAAATAAGACATTGTATTTCTACTGACCCTCAGTAGAAATTGTTTATTTGCATGTTGTCTTTGTAACGACCAAACATAAAGACATTTCCAGGCATCTAAATTTGCACCAAGAGAAGCCAAAATATTGACCTTTACAATTTGTCTTGCTATATTGTTTTATCTTGTAAAAATCAATATAGTCTGTAAAGTTCTTTCCATCCCAGATAGCATGCGGATGTGGGCCACTTAAGGCAATGACACAGCACTGGTGGCCTTCTTATGGCCCCGTACAAAATGGATGTAATCCTGAAGTGGCCCACATGTAAAATAGCAAAAATGGCCCAAATTTATCAAATCACATATGGGCCTCTGTAGGCAAAGATGTGATGTTCACGACAATGTGTAATCTGAATGTGACCCTAAGGTGGTCCATGTGGTAGTAGAACAGAAATAGGGAATATGGCCCAAATAGTGCCAACCAAATGTGGTCCACCTTTGGCAAAAATGTGGCACAATCGACAAAGGCTAATCAGGGTGTAAACCAAATGTGGTCCACATATGTTTCAGCAAATGTGGCCCAGGTATATTAA
>NW_015643596.1:985287-986855 GCF_001515625.1 Sinocyclocheilus rhinocerous | reverse complement strand
TATCCTAAAGCGTATCTGGGCCAGTTTTGGCAAAGATATGGCACAGTGAACACTGGCTAATGTGGCTGTGAGCCTAAAGTGGCCCATATATGATGCCACAAATGTAGCCCAGTTATCCTAAACCGTATCTGGGCCAGTTTTGGCAAAGATATGGCACGGTAAGCACTGGCTAATGTGGCTGTGAGCTTAAAGTGCCCCTTATCTGATGCCATAAATGTTGCCCAGGTATATTAAAACATATCTGGGCCAGTTTTGGCAAAGATATAGCACAGTGAGCATTGGCTAATGTGGCTGTGAGCCTAAAGTGGCCCTTATATGATGTTCCCAGGTATATTAAAACATATCTGGGCCAGTTTTGGCAAAGATATAGCACAGTGAGCATTGGCTAATGTGGCTGTGAGCCTAAAGTGGCCCTTATATGATGTTGCAAATGTGGCCCAGTTATCCTCAAACATATTTGGGCCAGTTTTGGCAAAGATATAGCACAGTGAGCATTGGCTAATGTGGCTGTGAGCTTAAAGTGGCCCGCATATGATGCCACAAATGTGGCACAGTTATCCTAAACTGTATCTGGGCCAATTTTGGCAAAGATATGGCAAAGTGAGCCCTGGCTAATGTGGCTGTGAGCTTAAAGTGGCCCTTATATGATGCCGTTAATGTGGCCCGCATATAAAATGATAAATATTGCCCAAATAATTAATAACAATTTGGGCCACTTTTGGCAAATATACGGCACAGTCAGCATTGGCTAATCAGTGTGTAAGCCAACATTTGACATGGCAAATATGCCCCATATGTTATAAAACAGATGAGGACCACTTCTGGTTGTAACACTTGACAAGTGAGGCCACTTCTTGGATGTAACACTTGACACTGGCTAATTGAAACGGAAGCTTGAAATTGTAAATATGGCCTAATAGAATTTGGCTACTTTTAGTAGGATGCAACACAGTTAACTGATGCAGGGTGATCTGGATGTGAGTCTTAAGAAGGCTACATATGCAGCAATTTACTTTTTGAAACATGCTTTTAATGGCAGGTTTTTTATATATGTACTGTGCAGCATAAAAACAGAAGTGCACTATAATGATTGTAATCTTACAGTCACGGATTCTGTTAATTTGGACTTTGTTTTCCTTTTGCACCGTTTCTTTTGTGTTCCCTCAACTGTTGTGTTGATTGTATTGTTCTGTTCAGGTGTGCCTGACACTCACAGACTTACTGTGTAGGTAGAGTCTGAGTGAGAAGCATGTAAGTTCAAACTTGTGAAGACCAGTTTTTAAAGTGTTGGAATGTGTCTTTGAATATCTGTGACATTTTAATTGCTGCTTGTGCAAAACTTGGGTCGGGATGATTTTATCAAGTAGGACACATTTCTGGAACTTATTTGAACGTTTATGGAGGACATTTTTTAATGTCTCTTTACAATGTTGAGTATTGTTGATGCATAACTCACTTAAGGCTTAGTGTGGCCCAGATAATGTATATTTATGGTTTATTTAGTTCATTATTAGCTCAAATGTGGCTGTGTAGTGGCCTGCTTGTGGACCACTGCCAAAATGCCACCA
>NW_015643596.1:956607-985150 GCF_001515625.1 Sinocyclocheilus rhinocerous | reverse complement strand
ATAGTAGCATCATATTAATGCTAGAAAGCCTATGCATTTGGCAACTGTATTTTTAATAAAATTATATTTAATGAATAAAATCTATTTTCACACTCATCTTAATTGAGGGGGCGACGGCCTAAAATCGATGTGGCCCAAATTTGGGCCAGTTCTGCTTTATTTGGTTTATTCATGGCTGACATTAGGCCTTCCTTTGACTTGCTTGTGGCCCATATCTGGCAAACAGGAGTGGTCCACCCAAATGCTATTATTCTTCACAGTATGTGGGCCGGAGCTGGGCCAGAATTAAAATCAATGTGGCCCAAATTCGGGCCAGTTCTTCTTTATTTGGTTTATTCATGGCTGACATTGGGCCTTCCTTTGGCTTGCTTGTGGCCCAAATTTGGCAAACAGGAGTAGACCGCCCAAGTGCCATCATTCTTCACAGTATGTGGGCCGGAATCAGAGCCAGCGCAGCACTGATGAGGGGGCGGCTGAGATAGCGAAAGGGGGCGATGACGTAGCACAAAGTAAAAAAAAAAAAAACATATGTGGCCCATTCACGTATTTGACGGACCGTAAACAAACCTGCTCACTACTATTAGAATACTGTTCCCTCAGATAGTGTTTTGGTCGGGAGACAGGTCAGTCAGTTTTTTTATTTATTTTTTTAAACCCCAAGGTCTAGAGACGTGTTTTTAGAAGCTGAATTTCTTTAAACTTGAGTGCCGTGTTTTAGAATAATGTATTATGTGCGACAAGCTGCTATAAAGACCTGAGACGAGCGCAGCATTCAAACACAAATTCAAAGACGTCCGTAGTGCATTTAAGTTAGTTTGAAATACAATGGAAAAGTACCGCAGTGGAATGAAAAATGCGATGTGAGTGAATGACCCTTCTAAAAGGTACTTAGCAAATACAGATGGCAGAGTAGCTATTGAATAAAACAAAATCACATAGGCAACAAATCTGAAAATCTGACATCCAGGAAATAATACCTTTAGCTTACTCAGTAGTGCTGCATTCTTAGTTGAACTGCTTGAGCGGGAAGTTTGTGTGTCAGATGTAACAATTAAAATGCGACTTTGTGAAACGGACTGTCCTAAATTGTTGCTATAGTAGCATCATATTAATGCTAGAAAGCCTATGCATTTGGCAACTGTATTTTTAATAAAATTATATTTAATGAATAAAATCTATTTTCACACTCATCTTAATTGAGGGGGCGACGGCCCTGGCCGGCCACCTGTAAGGTGTTGGATCTGGGCCAGAATTAAAATCGATGTGGCCCAAATTTGGGCCAGTTCTGCTTTATTTGGTTTATTCATGGCTGACAATGGGCCTTCCTTTGGCTTGCTTGTGGCCCAAATCTGGCAAGCAGGAGCGGACTGCCTAAGTGCCATCATTCCACGTGGTATGTGGGCCAGATGAAAGTGTCAGGTGTGGGCCTGATCTGGGCCTCAGGAATTTTGCTATCTGGGATGAGATGTGAATCACTTTAATTGAAATCATACTTCAGGAAATATTTTATTTTGCATATCCATGAAATAAAAAAAATATATAATAGGTATTTTATTGTTAAAAAAGGTCCAAATTCCAAAACATAAGCATTATTGTCTTAGAAGTCAATTACTCTAATTTTAATAGCAAACCAGTATATTTATTGAAAAAGTAAATGTTTAAAATTTAAAATTTTAGAAATTATATTCGTAGGTGATTAAGGTATAATTACTTATTTGAAATTAATCTGAGTTTATGATTACTTAAAATTTGAGACTTCTCACATTTAAAATGGTACAGCAATCAGAATCATTAATAATGTGAATGCCATTTTCACAATAACCACTATGTTTTTTTCCCTCGCTGGCAGTGTGTCAAGTCCATTCTTCTAAATAGAAATAAAGCACTTTGCACAGTGTAACTGTGAAGGATTTTTAATTATGTTCTTTAAATGTACAATTATGTAAGCCCAGATTGTGTGATACTGCTAAACCCAAATTTCTAATATGAAAAAATAAACCTTTTTTATCCTTGCTCTGTGCCTGTAAATATTGCTTTTATTTCTTTCTGTTTCAAATCCTCTTTGCTTCTCTTGATGTCTTTGTTTCCAGTGCTTGCTTGGTTTACTGAGAAAACAATATATTGTGACAACGTTCATTATTAAGCAATAATGAAGAAACAAGGCCGCCTTGTCAAGTTAAAAGTGAGGACGATCAATAACTGTCGTCTTCATGTTGGATCCATATCCAATCCATATTAGCTGCTCCCACAAGGATTTGCAACTCGGCCGGTAAAGATCAAGGCATTGATGCCGGATTCACGGATAAGCAGAAGGAAGGGTCGGTCCGCAACAAAATTCTCCCGGTAGATGTTTAAGGAACGTCCGGTAGCAACAACCGCTGTGGCGGCAGCAGCCTCGCTACCTTCTTCATTCACCTGAAAAATTGGAAAACCAGACCATTGGCTAAGAAAGTGTGTAATCCGTCTTAGTATGCAGTTAGACTAATAATAAAAACATGGTGCTTGAGTTTGCAAACGATATTGAATGTATTTTACCTCAAGGAAGGCCTTATGGTAGGCATTGGAGATGTACAAGTTGGGTCCGTCATTGGCAACTATCCCTAGCACAACACAACATGTCGTGACAATATTATTGTACAGATTCATCAGAACTCAAGATGTCACCCCAACAATGAACACAAATCCACACAGCAAAATTTCATCGTAATTAAGCCAAGATCTCATAGAAGTAGTCCATACGACTTGTGCTCTACATTCCTAGTCTTATTAAGCTTTTAGCTTCTACAGAAGAAAGTCATACAATTTGGAACAACATAGCTATTTTCATACCTGGGAGACTGGCATTTTCTGGACTAAAAAGCTGTTCAAGGCCCATTTTCATCAGCTGCTCTTTGAGGCTAAAGTTGTCCTCGATACGGAAACGAGGAAGCTGCACGAACACTGTGGTCTCTTTCATGGCTTGTAACCAACCCTCAAGTTTCTTGAGGTTCATGTTTTCCACCACCTTAATTGGATACATTTTTGTTAGGTAGGACTAGAGGAGAACATTTTTGAGGAGAACATTTTGTCTATTGTTTATAATCAACTTACTTCCGACAGGGTTGTACCTTCAAAAGGTAATATGAGCACCATTGTGATGTCAGCACCATTGTAGGGCAATTCAAGGATCTTCACCTTGTCATCACTGATTTTGGCATACTGGAATTTCCTCTCTTGGTACATTATGGACACTTGACACTTATGGGTCTCGCTAACGTGAAAGTCTGAATTCATGACATTTTGCTTATCAAATTTGTGTTTCCATTGACCCTGGAACACAAAAACCAGATTGTAACAGAGTTCACAAGTCAGGGGAGTTCAGTCCTGCTCCTGGAGGACCACTTTCCAGAGTTTAGCTCCAACATACTTTGCCTGGAAGTTTCTAGTGATCCTGAAGAATTTGTCAAGGTCTTCTACTGTACATGAATAGAATGAATGAAACTTTTAACCCTCTGGTATTTTTCATTTGGGGGTCAGACTTGTGTTGTTTGCGGTCAAAAGTGTGTGTGTCTATTTTGTACTCGATATTTTGGAGTGTCACCCCTTCATTGCTGTGCACTTTTTTCTGCATTGTGAATGATTTGTAGATTATACACAAAAAAAATCTCTGTATTTTCAATTTTTTTTGCATATATTCCATTACTTTCCAATAGCGGTCATTTTTGACCACGAACAGCACAAGTGTGACTATTTTTTTAAACAACCATTTAGCTTTTTCAAATCAAGTCCACAAATTTTTTTGTGGTCACATAGTGATTGGCATAAAAGTCATAGAGTTTTGTACCATTCCGATGAAGTAGCGATTTAAAAAAAAAAAAAATTCAGTCTAAAATGACCAAACAACACCAGAGGGTTAAATATTATTATTATATTTAAAAGTCATTCAATTCAGTTCTAATTTTTTTTTTAGCAATTCATAACTTGACAATCGACATCTAAATAAATTGTTTCTGAGGAAATAATCCCTTCAAATCCGCCTATTCAGATTGTTGGAATGTGAAGGTTAAATGAAAGACACCCATATTAGAATTCTCCCGCCTAACGCTTCCAACTCTGTGATTGGTGGTCCAGCTATAAAATTACAGATGGCCAAACAATAGTAAATTAATGAGAGACTAATTTTAAATGACAGCAGAATCAATCATATCTCCCCCTAGTGGGGTTTGACATCACTAACTTTATGACAAGTTCCGCTATTATGAAGCTGTTCACGGTGGAAGCCGCGAGTAACATTATGGAGGAGGTCATTGTTGCTGATTTATAGTCGTTTTCAAGATTCTTTTTTAAAGAAAATTTGGGAGTTAATTGGAAAAGGAAGATATACACCAGAGCTTAATTTGGTGCTGAAAACTGAAGCTTTTGAGAGGCATTTCAGCCCCAGCAATTACACGTGTCTTTAAGTAAATCATCAATGGGTAAGTTAATTAAAATATATCTGGCCGCCGTGCCAATGGTTTTTATTCTGGCCGTTGCTGCAACTGTTTTATATACGTTTAGCTTTATTTAAGAAAAGTCAATTGGCAGTATTAGTGGTCAGTCTGCAAATTTACTAACTTTGTGCATATTTGTTGTAATTCTACACAATAATGACATATAAGTTTGTGTTTTGTTACTTTGGATAAGAAACAAAGTCTCATCCTTTACATTCTGTCAGTTTTATCGGCAAATACAAAAAATAAATGCCATTTTGGCGCTTTTTTATTGTTGCGGACAAATCACTGTAAAGGCGCTTCAGTTAAAGCATGGAGTGTGAGTGAGCGTGATCATCTCTTCCTCTTTACTAACGTTACTGGTTATAACTCGAAATAAACATGAATGAACATTTCATGGCTCATGTAATGGCTCAATAAGTGTTTCAACTGCGGAAAGACTTCAATAAAATAATTTGCAAACATAACGTCATGCAGCCAGCAATTCATTTACCTCAGGCAAGTCATTCAGTGTCCAAAGCTCGCTAGAGAAATGAACTCTAAAGAAGAGCATTTCTCTAAACATATGCCCTATATTAGCCTATATATTCCTTATATTTTATTTAACCTGCTAGTCATGTCTTAATTATTTAATGTATATTTAAATTAATCTGCCATGAAAACAGACACTGTGTAAATGATTAGGCCTATATACCAACAGTGAATGGCAATAGAAACATAATTTTATAATTAGATTTGTAATTAATGTATGCATACATTGCATTTTCTTTTTAATTTGAGGGTTTATTATATCTAAAAATAAATGACAGTTTAATTTGGGCTCTATTGTTAATTGTAACCTTTAATATTATAGTAATGTGCAAGTAGCGCTCCCTATATAGGATACGTCATTAGCTGAGATGGATATTTTTTATCTTTAAAAAAATGTTAATTAAAAATGACTTTATTTAAGGACAGAACCACAACTTGTTCAGTAAACCACTATTTAATAAAAAAGAAGCAATTTTATGTTTAATCCCCCTTACCGAAAATACCATGACTTCAAAACCGGGGTACGTACCGAACCATCATTTTTGTGTACCGTTACACCACTACTGTCTAGGGTGCTGTAGTGTCTGTCACTAATTTGCATTGCTGTGAGCCTTGTCATAATGTGTTATTAAATGCTTACTTTGTTTTATTGGTTTTGTGTGGTAGGAGGGGTGTCTGTCATACGTTTTGCAACCCGGCTTGTTGTCACCATACTCTGCTGAAGTGCACAAACCGATTTTGTGATGATGCAATTATTTGTAATGAGGATTTGCATTTTACTTAAATGAGCTGTTTTATTTTGATGGTTACTCTCTCCGTGCTGTTTTTCTTGTTGCTTTTCTAAGAGCTGGAATTGTCTAGAAGAGGACATAGTAAGCTGCCCGGATGAGTAAAGAAGGTGAGAAGGCTAAGGTTTAAGGGTACGTTTATACATCACTGATGTGCTAAAAATGGAAAAGTTTTTCCTTTGTGTTTTGAAAAGTTTTGCATATAGACGACAACATTGTCGAAATGTTCGACATTCAGTGAAAATGACTGAAAAAAGTTGTATTATGCATGCCAGGCCAGTAGTTGGCGATGTCGAACACTAGCGCATGCGCAAAGACTTCTTTCTATAGACTGAACAAATAATATGCACGTATGACTTCACCGTTTTCACAAATTTGCATTTTCGTAGTTTACATGGAGACGTTAACGGCATCGTTTTCAAAAACATGCACTTTGAAACCCGTTTGAATTTTCAGGTCCTCAAATCGCAGCTGACATGTAAAGGAACAGCCAAAAAAGTTTTCTGTTTTTAGTTGAAAATAGTGTTGTGTAAACACTAAGAGTCATAGTTCGCTACTGGACCTTGATTAGCAGGTGTGTTTAATTGGTGTTGGAGCTAAACTCTGCTGGAAGGTGGACACCCCGAAAAATTGCGTCTTAATTACAAGTATCTCTCTGCGTCCTCACTTACTTTGAAGTAGATTGCGTTCACCAAGACTAATATGGTGTTGGAGTCTATTGAGCCTTCTGGCAGGGTGTCTTTTATCCGGTTCTCAGTCTTGTTGGCTATCCATTCATTTATCGTCATCCTCGAAACTTCCGGTTTCCCCTGGAGGACGAAACTTGAATGTTTAGTACAGGGTCAAGGATCAGATGCGCTACATTTAGACACTTATGCCAATGTAACCTTAAAATCGAGAGGCAGCAACTTGGCTCCGTAGACCATCTCACTGATGTGCTGGTAGGACTCATTAAAAAGCATAGATTTGTCTCCAAACAAACGGTTTGCAGAGATCAGTTCTATTGTCTCGTGCTTTTTGCGGTATAGTCGACAGTTCAGCTTGGCGAAGAAGAAATGGACCTGGTCTGAGGTCTTCTCCTTTATCGTATCGAACTGAAACACCTACATGTGAAGAATATAGAAGTTATTGACCTGCTAAATAATCGATCCTTATTTGGAGTTACAATTATTTGACCTTACTTTCATGAGCTGCTCCAGTGTGGTGTTACAAGCCCCTAGCTTCGTCATGGCGAAAGCTGTTGAGATACTAATTGGCGACAGAAAGATGTTTTCATCGTTGGACTTTCCCTCGGCAAGCTGCTTGAAAAACGAGAGGGCGAAGCGGCTGTTGGCTTTGGACAATTCCCACACTCGAGGGTTGGTGCCAGCTGGGATCTTCTCTGGTTTTTCAGTTGGATGTGTTTCAGAATCCGGGCTGCGGTAGATGCACATTGGCTCCAAAGGTAGATCTTTGGGCTTTGCATTGCAGATATCTTTGGCTGCCTGGACTGAACAGAGGGCGAGTACCCACAAAGCCCACGTACATACCAACAACTTCATCCTGCCCAAGATTGGGAAATGGGAAACCAGCCCAGGAAAAGCAGTTCAGTGCAAATTCTGGTGGTCAGACAAGTCATGGAATCATGCGATACAATGTCTGTAGTGAATTGGGAAGAGGTTTTTTTTTTTTTTTTTAATTTGTACTTTAATTAGACAAAACAGTTAGCAAAGAGCAAACTTTTCCATAACACTACTTTACTACAAAGAAATATAGTTAACAGCTTTCACTTTAAAATCCAGAGTGGTTACAAAGTTACTCCATTTGAAGTTTAAATTACCATAGCTGAGTCAATTTCGGCAATTTTTACTTTATTAATCATACACTGCTAGTCACAAATTAATCTGAATTAAATGTCACTACCAATGGTTGATTGACTTATAAAGATCCACTTTATACTAGGATCGTGTCTAATTGAGGTGAAAAGTAAATTAAATAAAATTTTAACCCCACGAAAATGCTTGTACAACTGTTTCAACAAAACTGCTTTCTGGATCAGGATATTCAATGCATTTAAACATTTTTCACGTACCTGACGTTGTCGTATTTCCTTGTTAAAGACCAGTTTTGGGGCTAAAGACCAGTTTATGTTGTACTAAAGTAAGGAGCAAAGTGAAGAAAACACTTCTCTGGATAGGTCAGTGCCCTTAAGAGCACTGGAGTGACTAGAGATGAAAATCTACTCGGGACAACCTTTGTGCTATTGATTCATTTTGTTAGGTTAGCCACAAGCAAAGCAAATTTGACCTATAATGGGGAATCTGTTCAAAACATTGTTAAAAAGAGGTGAAACTATTTTGTTTGTTATCAGTTATTGTTATTAAAGATTCTTTTGTTCAGTGTTAATGGTTGTTGCATAAAAGTGCATGAATTTGTTCAAAAGACCAGAGAGGAAAATGGTTTACAATATCATTTAATCATAATCCATGCCAGAATCACTGCTGCTGCTGCACATAAAATACATTTCTTATTAAATAATATTTTCAAGTTTTTCAATATCTAATTCAAAAATCCAGTTAGTAATACCCCCTGCCCTCTCAAAGAATTAAAGCAATTGTATTATACAAAAATGCAATCCAAAATTTCACATAGTGAATTCTTGTACAAAGTGAAAAAAGGTATTACAACTACATCCACATTGGAGAAATATACTAAACATTCCTTAATGGAGTATAATA
Organism: Sinocyclocheilus rhinocerous; assembly: GCF_001515625.1. Taxonomy (NCBI): domain Eukaryota; kingdom Metazoa; phylum Chordata; class Actinopteri; order Cypriniformes; family Cyprinidae; genus Sinocyclocheilus; species Sinocyclocheilus rhinocerous. The sequence continues at coordinate 976,645 of NW_015643596.1, read as the reverse complement.
TACAAACATTTATTTTCTTATTCAGGTTGAAGTTAAAGTGAACCTTAATTTAAGCAGTCTATCATGAGATAACATGGGAGAAATCATCAAAAACAATTATATATCCTGATGTTAGGAATCATGGTGAAAAGACCACAATGCAACACCCCATCTCACGAAAAAGTCAATACAGGAGTGCAAGCAATGAGTTACAGTGGGAACAAACATACAGAAATGAGGTGGATAGCACTCTCTTTGGACACACTTGAACACAAACACACAATCATTTATTTCAAACTACATCCTACAGCTATAAGCTAAAACACTAAAGCCTGTACTTGTGCACAACCCTTATGTTTTCAAGTAACTTTATGACTTCTCATAAATCTACTATGTACGGTGGCCGAGAGAGCTCAATGCGCTGCAACTTCAGAAAACACATGCAAATAGAAAAAGCACCAGCAAATCAAGAAAACATCATCAGTTTGACAGCAGGTGCTGCAAATGCTCACAACGCAAACAAATAAAGAAACGCGCTGCAAATGCTCACAACACAACCAAATAAAGAATTTTATTTGCAGCGCGTTTCTTTGTTTGGTTGTGTTGTGAGCATTTGCAGCGTGTGTGTTGTCAAATTGATGAAGTTATTTTCTTAATTTGCAGGTGGTTTTTTTTCTATTTGCATCGCGTTGAGCTCTCTCGGCCACCGTAACTATGTGTGTATGTGCACAGCATATACTTTCCCCTCGAGGCCAGGGAACAATATGTACCATTAATCATTTATCTGTGTGGGAAAACATACTACAGTCTTGGGTGTTTCAGGCACCAAGTGTCAAAATTCAGATTTCAATCATTCCCATCTTCTCATTTTATGACGTTTGACACTAATTAGTACTACATTCGTATTCAAAACCAACCCTGAACGTAGTCAACAATCACTATAAAATGAGCTCCAGTGAGGAAACACGGAGACTGTTCATTAGACACTGATCAAAAATACAAAATTTTTTTTTTTTTTTTTTTTTAGAAGTCAGCACTGGGTGGATGAACCTCACGAAAAAGTAATATTTCACCTCAAAATCAAAAGAATAAAAAAAATTATAATTGCATTAAAATTATGCACATCTTTAGGACCATTAAGATTGTTTTTGTTTTCATTGAAACGGTTAAGCCAATTTTCCCCTCCAAAATGTCATTACCACAATGCAGAAAAAAACAAATTCTCATTACAGTAATACAGTAACAAAAACAGTTCTTTAAATTAAAAACATGCAGTATTTTGTATGTGTATATATATATATAAAAAATATGCATTACAATAAAGTATTATTCTGTGCTTAATATTATGAAAATAATATTCACAATGCAAAAACAAAGGTTCCAAAAATGGGCTTCATTCCATGAGATATATTTATACACATACTTGTGGTGAAATATGACTATTTTTTTGACGAGTTTCATGAGATTCACCTGGGTAAACATTTTGGTTCCCTTTTCAAATCAATAGTGATTCCCATTGGCTCATGGGTGATCATGTAAATGTTGCTTTGCAACAATAGTTTAAAACAGTTGGTTTTCAAATGGCTGACTTCAAATACAAACTTTCAAAACCACAATAAATTGAGCCCTTCTGCAAAGGTTTATACAATCGGCGTTTCGTTCAAGGAAACATTGAAAATGAGTTTCGGTTAGGTACAAAGGAACTGTTGAGAATTGTATTAATGGCTTTTATGAGAGCAGTAAACCTTGATTTGTTTATCTGTATCATCAGACCTCCAATAATGTCATTAAATATGAAAATAAGCCTTAATACTTTCCTCTCTAAATAGCGATATCAAACTATGACAAAATACACAGACTGTCCTTGTTTTTCTGTTCCAATTTAGACTCTTCAAAGAACCCTAACATCAAAAGACCACCATCACACCATGAAACATGCTTAAATACTCAAGTTCAATTGCATGAAACGTACACAAAATGGCTACAAAAACAAATGACCTGGCAATAAATTCCTTTATCTCAGAAAGGATAGGCAGTAATCCGTTTGGCGGTCTAAAAGCCTGCAGATTCGAAGAGATCATTTAATATAAATGCTGACTTTGAAGACTGAGAGGAGTTGAATATTATAGAGATGGTTCGGCTACATCTAAAATATCCAACGCGTGAATAACTGCAGATCTGCAAAAAGGCAGTCTTGAAGTCTTAAAGTCTTGAAACTGGTTAAGCGACAATTGCAGGGTAGTAGAGGCGGCGCAACTATAACGACATGTGAATAATCCCGCCCACTTTAAAGCGGTACTGAACTGCAGTGGAAACGCAAACCGAGCCGAGGCGTACCGTGCCGTGCCGTACTGAGCCGTACCGAGCCGAGTCGTACCACGCAGTGGAAAAGCGCCATTTGTAATAATCATGTCTTGTTCGTTGACACTTGAAGGACATTTTGATGTTTTCACTGGACATTGTACGGACAAGCTCAAGAAAAGTGTAAAGCCCAGTATTTGTGTCATTGTGTTGTTGGTGTTTTGTTGACCCTTCACCGGTTAAATGTCAGTCCTTTCATATTTCCCATCACATACGTTGCTCTACTGACCTGTGCTTGGCTAAAGATGAGACTCATACAGCAGGGGCAGGAAGGGTGAGAAATGAGGGATTTAGATGAGAAAAATAGGTGGCTGATGAAAGTTAGCTGGTACAGATTGAATGAGATCAGGGACAGGGAGTAGAGACAAAGTGGGATGAGACCCTCAGTAAAACCACAGGGTTCACCACCCATCAAAGCCAAGATGTGAAGCTTTGATGAAATCAGACCCCAGTTGAGGTGAGCTGCGGTGGGCAGACCTCTGAGGAGATGGATCTTTATGGAACCAAACCACATGGAGAAAAAAGGAGAGAGTCCAGCACATACAGCCACGGCTGATCTTTGCTCAGGGGGGACTGCCGTAATTTATGCTAAAAATGTTTTCCACTGCAGACGCTGCACTCCCAACGGCTGCCAATTTCTGCACTGAATAAAAGTGCTGCAGATTTGCTTCATTTCGAGCTGTTTTACTCTCCTTTTTGCATTCTGCTTGCTGCAATTCATGCGTTTTCACAGAGACAATCTCCTTTCACTTTTCTTGCTGTTCTCTGATTATCTCACAAATTATAAAGGATTAGTGTATGAGGAAATCCATTTCAGAAATTTGATTTAGATTGGGTGACCCCCTCACAAACACATTTTACATTCATTCTGTTGATCTGCTCTGACAGTGGCTGTGTTTGGAGTAGCATACTTTCTGCAGTAGGCCTATACTATAGTATGACTAATCTATATGCACATTTTCTGTGCAAAATTGTAGGCCTGAAAAAAAAAAAAAAAAAAAAAGAGCGAGTAACACGATGTTCACACACAAATACACTAAAATCAACCCTGAGATAAAGACAGAGTTCCTTTAAAACAAAAAATAAAGATGATGTTACCCAAGTGGACCTAGGACTTATACTAGATCCTAAAAATTCCTACAAGAGCGTTTAACATACCTTCGCCTTTTTTAACTCGTAATCCAATTCGTGGCTTTAAACCAACAACAAAAATCTTTCTCTGTTTCTTTTGAACAAATTTTGGGTAAATTCGTGCTATCCTTAAAGTCTACACTGTGCATCACAGTGGTTACCTAAACGAAGTTGCAATATCCAATCTAGACGATTGCTTAAATGTTGAGCTCAGACCAAAGCGACAGTAATAACGAAAATAAAAACAATAGAAATCAACTCCAACTTAAGAGAAGTTCCACCAAAATAGGTGCTTTTAAGGTTGCGGTAGGATGTCTCAAGAGACCATTATATGCTAGCAGGAAGAGAAAAAAAAACTACAATAAACTAACCTCCAACTTAAAACTAAATGCTTGAGGCATGACTGCTTCCTAAGTGATGAGATCTCACCACCAAGGAAGCAACGACATGGAAAAATGCAAGTTTGAGATGTACAGTGCAAGTGTTTTGATGAGCCTAATACATTACTGATCACGGAAATATGATGTTGTGTACTTTAATAACTGTGAGCACATTATCCTCGTATTGCGTCTTCACTTGTTTATTTTGGCTAGCTTGATAATGCTTTCAGATGTTCTTCCAAAATCCGCACAGAAAATGTGAAAAACGTCTGCAGATTCAACAAAGTTTTACTTTTATTCCCAACAACATCGGAGAACTGGCTGGTGGCGTGACTCTAAAGATCACTGGGATTGACGTAACTACAAACTCAGTTTTTGGTTTGGTTGGAAACAAAACCAATTCTGAATAATGTGAAATATGGAAGTATTCATACTTCGTGGTTTGGCTCTCTTAAAGGAATAGTTCAACCAAAAATGAAAATTGTGTGAGATTTTACTCATCCTCAGGCCAGTTTGATTTTCATCAGAACAGATTTGGAGAACTTCGCTAATTTATCCTCTGCAGTGAATGGGTGCCGTCATTGAGAGTAAAACATCACAATAATCCACACAACTCCAGTCCATAAATTAATGTAGTTTCTTACAAACATGCAGCTTTTAATAAAAAAACAAATAAAATAACTTTAAACCATTGCCTCCGGCCAAAATAAGAGTCAGTAATCCATAATAACACTTCCTCCAGTGGAAAGGTGCATCCTTTGTTGTCCTCTCACATCAAAATCCGTATCTGTTTTACGCTGTTTTCAATTATAAATGGTGCTTGATCTGTGCATATTTCTCTTCTGGTTCAAACAACATGATTGTTTTCACTAAAGAAAGCAATATCTGGACTGGTATTTTAGTTAAAAACGTCTTAAAGATGGATTTATTTATTACGAACATGCAGCTTTTCACTTCACCAGACATTAATTGATAGACTGGAGTGGTGTGGATTACTTGTGGATTATTGTGATGTTTTTATCAGCTGTTTGGACTCTCATTCTGACGGCACCAATTCACTGCAAAGGATCCATTGGTGAGCAAGTGATGTAATGCTAAATTTCTCCCAATCTGTACCGATGAAGAAAAACTCATCAACATCTTGAATGGCCTGAGGGTGAGGAAATTTTCAGCAAATTTTTATTTTTGGGTGAATTATTCCTTTAAAAGGCAAGGAGTCCAAAACAGTCTTCTGCAAGACACTTGACAGTAAAGTGAAGTATAGGAGCTTAGTTAATCCCCCATCAATATTAGAATGAATTTGAGGAGAACTGTGATGTACATGCATGAGCCCAGCCTGTAGGGGAATTCGATTGAACCGGCCCATCAAAACAATGTTCTTCAAAGTTGAAAGACGAAACGGAGAATGAAGGAGAGTCTTGAGGTGGCTACAACTGGATCAAAGTCTTTCGGCACATCTTTCAGGATGAAAAACTCCACATATACAAAAAAATCGTGCATTGATCTGAAGATCGTAATTTCACAAAGTGAATAGTATATACGCATTCTTACAACAGAATGCATCTTTACGCATTACCGTAGCGGCTTTCTTTCCATCCTCAGGATGGAAAAATATAACTATACCCACTATGAAAAAAAACAGCGTGACCTGGATTGTTATTTCTATTCATGTCCACAAAATATAGAGGCAGATTAATGCATCCCTGAGGACATTACAACAGAAAATGATGATTACAGGCGGTTCAATCGAAATCCCGCAGGCAGTGTGGTGCAATACACTGAAAACAATACAAGGGCCCCATTAAGACTGGAAAAGGCTTTTGGGTTTGTTGGCATGAGCGCAGTTGAGGTCAAATCAGTGAACATTTAGGTTTGTGAGAATTTCTATAACGCACAATAATGTGCATCGCAGCAATCACACTGTAAAAGCCTAAATGAAGCCTAATGTATGAAACACAATACATAATTTTGACCGTCATAATAAAACAAAATGCTTTCCATTGGTTGAATATGCAGCAAGCCTGCAGTAAAAAATGAATTTAAACATTGTAAACCCTGACACAAGTGTAAATGCCAGACCAAGCACGAACAAGAGTGTAACTACCGAAAACGTAGCACATTTTGATAAAAATGCAATTTTGAAACCCAAGAAAGTGGATTAATGATAGTTAAACAACATAACTGAAATCATCTTATGTTTTTCAGATTCACCCTGAGGAAGCTAAACGCTCAGGATTAAGCGAATGAATGGCGTGTGTCATACAGCGATGATGGAGCATCCGGCTCTAGAGGGTTTAACCTGGCATAAGAGAGGGGTGGTGGTCGAGGAAGGGGAATCTGAGGTAGAAAGAGCCGACTAGGAGTGGACGACTCCGTTCTTGGGCAAATCAGGGCTGCTGGCCACCTGTTCGGAGGACAAACTGAGAGATGACGTCTTGCTGGTCAGCGAGGACATGCTGCTGCTGACGAAACCACAGTCCTGGACCAAACTGATGGAGCCGTTTGAGCCCTCACTACAACCAAAGAGAGAAAGGCGATGAGAACTACTGTGATGGACACAAGAACCCACATGTGACCATACATGTATTTGAATTTCTTTCAGTGGATGTAAACCATGTACTTCTGAAAGCAAATCTTGACTTTAAATAAATAGCACTTACGCACTAAAATATTTTCTTTTTCTTGATTTAAAACACATTTTAGTGAGATTCACTGTTATATTTCACCTAAGAGTGAGTGGATCTCGCTGTAGAGTGTGTTCGTCTTGTCCATTTTCGACTGAGACCCGCTTGTACTTGCCATCGTGGTTCTCCTGAAGGCAAAATAATTCATGCTCAAGCACAGCAATGTAAATCACATGACTTTTAACACTTCCTGAACTTCACTGAGTGAACAGAAATATAAAAGCTACTGAAATTACACTCCACAATACCAGTTTGAAAAAAAAACACAAAACTTTTACAAATGACCTTGCTTAAAAATTGATTTTCTGCTCAAGAAATGGCCACAGTCGCATTAATTATTCCCTGGAAATAGAATAGATTAATTATGAATAATTAATAGAAGCTCTATAAATTGCATGTCTCGCTTACCATGGCCATCTCATGTGTCCTCATGATGATATCTCTCTCCACCTTGTGCAGCTCGAGACTCAACTGTTCACTGGACAAATTCCCTGATGACCAGTCCACTCGAGACGGCTGGGACATGACTGAGCTTGGGTTCTGCCAAAAGAGAGAGTGAGAAGCTGAATCATTAAAACAACAACAACAAAAGACCTTATAATTATAATCTTTATTCTTTACATTAATTTCTTGACGTTTTTATAGAATAACAATACTACTAAAAATTAAGATTTTATATATATAATAAAATTAAATACAATTTAAAAATGAAATGAAAAATTTCAATTATGTGTATTATACACGCACACTTTATTTAAATTGTGTATATTTTAATATAATTATATTTAAAATATATATAGCACTATAATCTAAAATATTCTACATAATATTTAAAAAAAGAAAATATATAAAATATACTGTATACAAAAATTATTTCATATATACTGAAGTGAATATTTTATACTTTGGTGTCATTTAGTTGTATTCAATAGAGAAATAATATATATTAAAAAAACTTCAACATACTATACATAATGTATTTTTATACAATTTATATTTTCATTTATATAATTGATATATTTTAATATGTATTTTATTGTTCATTTTAAGTGAATATTTTATGTAGTAAATATTTGATATTTTGGTGTCGTTTAGTACGATTGAACAAGGTGTGAACAGGCCTTTAAAATGACACATCCATCAGGACGGACAGTCTCACCTCCAGGCCGCGACTCTGCGTCTGCTGGCTGATTTGCAGGTTGACCTGCTGTAGCTCCATCCTCAGCTGCTCACGCGCCTGCACGGCAGGGGATAAACTGGACCTGCGGGGTAAGCGGAAAATATTTCACACATTTAGAACCTTTCTAGAATAAAACTACACTGAAACCAAGTGATTACTTGTAAAGGGTGGGGCTGGGCGACATACCGCTCGCTGAAGTGCCCCTGAGACTTTTGGTGCGGCTGGTAAGAGTCGCCACTCCACCCACTGTGATTCGCATAGGTGTAGTCAGCTTAAAAGAGAAGACAAAGACCATTCAAAAAAACACTGAAATAATCATGTTGTCCCATTAGCAATGCTGACACAAAGCAGGAGGAGTTTACCAGCAGAAGCGGTGTGTTTGGCCGAGTTTGGCAAGGGTGGCATGGGACTGTTTGGCGGGTAGCCCGGTTTAGACGTGCGTGAGATGGCTCCAAAACGAGACACGGTCGGCAGGGTGCCAAAGGGAATGATGGGGTCGTCGTCTTTGACGTCTGCCGCTCTGCGTTGAAGCTCCAAGCCGTGTGCTCTCAGACTTTTGCCTTTGTCTAAATTTTGCTGCTAGGAATGGTTACAATTAGCTCAAGAATCCTATATTAATATGCTAATTATTCAGCATACTATTATTTAAATACATCCAACTTCACTGTTTAATATTTAAGAATATTATCCAAGCATTAACACGGAATAAGCCTGAACCGTTAACAAAAATCATTGGTCATCTGTAGGGCTGGGTAAAAAATATCGATATCTCGATTTTAATCGATTCTCATTTTTACGGAACGATATCGATTCTTAAATCCCAAGATCGATTAGTCTAGCCTGTTTTCAGTTAATGGATGGAACATTGAAGGGCACTTCCCATCCAATATATCACAATAAGCATTGTGCTTTGGTACTTTTAATATGAAACAAAGTCTCAGATTTCAAATTCTGTCAAATTCCGTTTTGGCGCTGTTTAATGTGAAGTGACAGATCGCGGCAGCTCGAGGTGCACGTGAACTGATCATCTCCTCCACATTAATACCAGTTTCAGCACAAAATAAACATGACTAAACATCCGAAGGTAAGTTAAAAGAAAGAGTACAATGTCACGTAACGTCACTGTCTCATGTAATCGCTCAATCAGTGTTTCAGTCGCGCAAAGACGTCAATATAACATCTTGAAAACAATGTCACGTAACGTCACATTTACCTCAGAAAAACATATTCGGTGACCATAAACTCATTAGTAAGCTAGAAAAATAAACTGTAGAGAAGGGGCATTTTGCTAAATATATGCACCCTATAACATATTCATTATATTTTACAGCATTAGTTGAGAGATTTTTTTTCCTTGAGAAAATTGGCCATGTACTGTACCTGATATGTATCCAAAATATTTGATATTGAATCGAATCGAATTGGTAATCGAATCGAATCGCAAGCTTGTGAATGAGAATCGAATCGTGAAATTTGTGTCAAAACCCAGCCCTAGTCATCTGTAATATATGTTTATATGGCCTTTGGTTTGTCAACAGTATTTGTACAAACTAGACAGAATAAACATTGATAACCTTTTGTAATGGAACAGTCACTGAAAACAGCACAGATCTGAATGTGTGGGAGAAACGGGACAAAATCCCCATGCAATGTGAAGCCTTTCAGCTTTAATGAACTCAAATTTAAATTTTTTTAATGCAATTAAAAATGTTATTAATAATAATAAAATAAAAACTAAATTTCTTTAACATTCTGGTCTCTAGATCTAGCTATCCTCCTTCAGTGTATGCCTTTGGCCATGTTTTTGTTAAAAATACAACTGCTTGAGAATCCCTTATGTCCCTATAAACATGCAAAACTTACTGTGTCCATGCCCTCTTTGGACTTTATATCCTTGCCGCCAATGTAGGAACCGAAGGGGTCACATGACCAAGGTGAATATGAGCTGGAGTAGTCTGGTTCCCGGAAATGTCCAAAACCATGGGAGTTCTCTTCCATGTACTGCGAACGACATGGATATGGCAACTCATTACCAAACACTACCTACTAGGGCTGCATGATTTGGGGGAAAAAAATCTAATTGCAATTTTTCTGATAAGATATGATAACAATTTTTTATTTTTTTTTAAACTCCAGATTTGCTGTGCTAGTCTGTAGGACTGCACAAATTGTCCTAACATTTTGTGATTTATATTTCAATATAAATATACATTAACACAACAACAATAATAATTTAGTTTTCTTAAAATTACAATACAATATAAATATGAATATAAAATAATAATAATAACTATTATTAAATACAAAAAATTAAATAAAAATATAATTTTACTAAAACTAAGTATTTCATTATTATTTTTACTACGTTTTAAAATTACAATACTAATGTATAACAATAATAATATTAACAATAAATAATTAAAATGGATATTTTACTAAAATAGATTTCAGAAAAAATATAATAATAATTTTACAGTACCAGTTATACCATTATTATTACTATTATTAATTAATTCATTCATTCATTCATTATTTTAATTTTTTTTAATTACAAGACTAATTTATGGCAGTCTTAATTTATTTTTCAAACATTAAACAATTGTTTTAGATTTATTACACGGCTCTGTGGAATACTTGATTCTGATTGATCAGTCGCGACATTCCGAGGTATGTTATCCCTCAATAACAACCGGTAAAATCTGATAACAGGCTCATCCGGGTAACTGAAGTCGGCACTATACGCTTGATAGGAACAGTTTTTCTTTGTGGAAGCTTTGCGTTTGGTTAGCTAATAAAATATTAAAACTGAATTCAGTATTATGTGTACAATTATTATGTCATCCTGGTATCGCGGATTCGCTCTCTCGTTTCATACAAATGCAGCTGCTGCCATTTCATGACGATTGTTTTGTACACTGTAATGGACTATAAGTTAACTAACAAACTGATAAGATTTTTAAAAAATTTCGTCTTAAATCAATATCTTTTATCGCCTTAATTATTTATGTGGTGAAATGTTGTGTAATAAGTGGTATGACTGCACCGTATCCCTTAAATATCCGTCTAGTTTGAACTTGCCGCTTGCTCGCAACTGCTGTCTTCACGGAAGCTTTGCATTCAAATATTTAAACTCAAATCAATATTTCGTGTCTAATTATTTACTTGTGTGGCAAGTAGCCGTGTATTAAACGAGTTAATGTACATCCAGCCAGTTGTTATCACTGAATAGCCCCCTTCAGGGTGATCCTTATTCTGCGATAACAACCGGCTGGATGTACATTATCCCTTACTAAACATGCAGCCCTTCTACATTTTGCTTAGTATTATTATTATTATTTCTATGAAATATTGTTTTTCTGGCTTACATGGCTCTGTCCCTTCATGTCCTGAGGGTAGCTGGGGTCGTGCGAGTGTGAGGAGCTATAGGGCGATGGGGAAACGTCCTTTCTGTCCTCCAGCTGGGCCATGATCTCCTGTCTTCGACGGTGCAGGTAGTCTAGGGAAGGCTGAGATCGCGTGTAGGCATTCTGTGGACACAGTATTAGGTTATGTTTTCTTTAGGTTTGGAATGAGACCCATGTAGTTCAAATATTACAGGTAATGGATCTTACCCTTGGGTAATTCCTGATCTGACTGGAGTGGTTATAACTATCTTGATCTGGCAGGTACGAAGCGCTTTGGGGTGGTAGCGGCGGGGGAATGTCCGGACTCCTACGGACCAGTTCCTCCCTTGGGGGGAATGTTTGGGGATGGGAGTAGGCTGAGTGGCGACGGCCATCGTGGTGTGAAGGGTATCCGTAATGTGAGCTTGGGTTGGCGCATTGGCGTTCCGAGGTGTAGGAACTGGAATAGGAATCCGGATATGGTGGCATGCCTGGATCTGGAGCGGGGTGACGGGTGTAGCGTGGGTGCACATGATGGTGAGGATAAGGATTACCTGTTGAAATGAGGAAAATGAACATTTTTAGAAGTGCAAAGATCTAGAAGTGCCAAACGTAATGTGTTTGTTCAAAAAATAATAGTGTTTTGCTACCTGCTGGGTACTGGGAGGATTCATATTGGGTGGAGGGTGGCAGAGGGCCTCGTGTCTCAGAGTAATACAGTTCAGAGTGGTGTGGTGAATACATGTGAGGAACTCTAGGCACAGCAGGCATGTGCTTCTGTCCGACTGTGCCATCGCCGGCTACCCTGGAGTGGGAATTTATGAGCATCCCTGGTTTTGGGATGGATTCCAATCTGCAAATCAAGAGATAAAGTGCATGATAACTTGGCAGTCTTGCTTTTTTTAAATTAAACAATTTTGACTCAAATTAACATTTCATGTCCATTTATGTATTTATTTATTTGACAAGTAGCCATGTAGTAAGTTGAATAATGTATAGCAGTGTCGTTATTGTTAACTAAAACTATTTAAAAAAATAGTTTTGATTAGTTTATTCAAATTTTAGTATTTAATTATTTTATTTCATTAAGTTGCCAAGGCAACATTTCAAATTTTCAGTTAAGTTTGTCATCTAATAATGATATCTTGTATAGAAAGTATAAATATTAGATGACAAACTTAAACTGAAAATAAGTTGAAGTACTAAAATGAGTAAAAAAACAAAACAAATTAAAGCAAAACAGTAATATTAATAAAAAAAAAACTAATTAAAGGGGTCATATGATGCAATTTAAAATTTTCCTTTCTCTTTGGAGTGTTACAAGTTTTTGCAAAGATTAAAGTCTCAAAGAGATATTCTTCATAAAGGTTAAGACTGGTCCACGCCCTCCTAAAACGCCTGTTTAAACAGGCCCCCACATGTCTACGTCACTGTGTGGGAAGATTTGCATAACACCGCCCAAATGTTCACGCAAAGAAATGATCCGTGCTGGTCGCTGAGGAAATACATCAACTTCGCGCTGTGGATCGTCGAATCTGCTTTCACCGTGGACGAAGCGGGGTCCAGCCCGGGATCGTCATATGTGGTTGCTGCAAGCCCGCCGACCGTTCCTCACTCAAGCCCGCCGTGTGTGACGCTGTGTGTTTCGTTGTGAAAGCGAAACTACTTTGTTTGGCCTTCCAAAAGAGGACACAACTAGAAATCAGTGGTTAAGTTGTATTTAGAGGAGCATCAATAATGTACATTATGTGGAAAATAATGCGTTTTTTTAAACCTTAAACCGCATAAACACATTGCATTACACCAAATACACAACATAATGTTCTTTTTAGCAACATCATATGACCCCTTTAAAAATGATAAAAGCACACAAAATCACTAAAACCTAAACTAAACTAAAATTAAACCTGAAAATAAAAAGCAAATAAAAAAATAACTACTATAATAGTATATAAATAATATAAAATGACACCGATGTATAGACAATTAGTCAGTATCAAAGTTAGTAAAAAAAATGTAATCACTTAAAAAAAAAAATAAGAGAGATTGCTGCTGCCACTGCTAATACAGTTATAACAGTAATTATCCTATAAAAATAATAGTTAGCCATTTCATTCTTTCTAAAAACTGGTCAAATCATGAGACTATTTTGATTTATTTAGATCCATTCATTATTTAAAATGAACAGTTACTTAATAATAATAATAATAATAATATTTTATAGTTAATAATATTTATAATATTTTTCATTTTTTACATAGCTCTTAATAAATTAAAATATACATTATACTTTACAAAAGGGATCCTTGGCAAGGGGATCTTCTCATTTGGCAATATGTGATGTAAAAAGGTTTGAAATCCCCAGTGCTAATATATGATTTATTCCCCCCCACTAATAAACAAATAAACTCACGACTCTGGAGGTGAGCCAGGCGCACTGAGGCTCCCAGAATTCATCTTCTCCGGTTTGTGTGTTGGGTCATATGACGGGTCCGAGCCTCTGGAAACCAGGTGGGCCAAAGTGGATTCAGGTCCTGTTGCTAGGATGATGTTAGTGATGGAGGAGGGTTTGCGTGGGAGTCCCTCCATCAGCAGCCCCTCGTCAGGCAACAGACCGGTGCCGAAGTCCATCTCATTCAGCTGGGTCAGGGACTGGCTGAGCTGGCGCCTCATTCCCAAACGTTTATTCATCTTACGGTATCTGTTGTCAGAGAAAAGGTGGTGAAGCGGATACTAATGCTTATTATGCTTTACTTAATGTACTTCAAGTGCTGCTTACTTTTCAAGCTCTTCCTGAGAGTGAGCGAAGGTGCAACTTGCCCCACGAGGACAGCCGCCTTTTTGTTTCATGTCCCGACACATGTAGGTCTTATATTTGCTGTGCTGAGGTGGCTGTGGACAGGAAGTGAGATGTGCTTACTCATTTCTGTGCAAGTTATTTGAATGACCTGATTAAAAAAAAAATGTTTTTAATAAAAAATAAAGCTAAATATAAATATATGTATAAAAACAAAAAAATAAAATAAAAATGACAACACAAAGTTTTAACTGAACTGAAAATATTAAAATAAAAGCTAATTCAAATATTAATAAATACTATAATAGTACATAAACATGAAAATATACCTGATGTATAGATAATTAGGAAATAAATAAATTCATTAAAAAAAAAAATGGTCAAAAATCATGAGGCTATTTTGATTAATTATTTGATTAATTTTATTAATATTACTTTAAAATTAAATATTAATATATTGAAACGTTTGTGATCTGGTTACTGACCTGTTGCTGAGCACCTCATTTCTACATAAATTAATGCTAATAAATTAAAGCTAAACAGAAATAATAATAAAAAAAGTACAAAAACAAAGCACAAAGTTTCTGAAACTTAAAATTAAAACTGAAAATATAAAAGCTAATTTAAAATATTAATAAATACAACAACAGCATATAAATAACACTAAAATAACACATGTATAAACACTTAGTGATTATAAAAAAAAAAAACCTCACTGAACTGTAAAAATAAATTAATAAAAGAAGTGCTGCTGCTACTACTATTAAAAATAGATAGATATATAAATGAATGAATAAAAGCATTTCATTATTCTTTCTGAATACTTATAATAAATCATGAGACTATTTTGACACTATTTTAATAAACTATTTCAATAAATTAAATTATTAAAACTATTAAATATTTTACAAATAATATTTTATGTCTGCAATCTGGTTACCGACCTGCTGCTGATCCCCTCCTTTCTTGCTGTGGTTCTGGATGAAATCTACCAGGCCATGAACGACGGTCCGCACCGCTTCCAGCCCTTTGGCTAGCTGCTCCCATGTGGGCGCAGGGGCATCTGTTAGTACAAAAAACAGGTGTGAACATTCAGACATTTATGTTGTTATGAATGGCTGTATTGACAAATGTGTGAATGGAGCAGGCTGACGGACCTGGGCTGGGGTCGATGTCGGCCAGCAGCTCCAGATGGGGTCTGAGGCGGTTGAGATTGGCTGGATCTCCGGTTCTCTGAAGGGCAATGGTGAGTTCCTGCACACTCTGAGCAAAGGATGCTGGTGTCTGCAACTGAAACACACAAAGCCACATAACCACATACTTCACATACTAGCAAACAAAGTCAACATGTTTTCATGCACGATGTGACGTTCGCTATACCCTAAATGCGTTCTCTACACAGGGAGGAGTGTTACTAGAGAATTTAAACACGTAACACTTGGCCATACAATATATATAAATTTTTTTTGCAGACCTGCCTTAAAAAAACTACAACGCCACCTAGTGAAATCTTAAAATAATACCCAGGAAACAATCTGAACAGCATATGTTTGGAAAATTTAAAATGTAATTACCTAAAAGGCTCTTTGAACCATAATTTAAAAAAAAAAAAAAAAAAAGCAGTTTTTACTTATTATAATTATACACATCCTCATCATACCTTGTCTATGATAGACTGCATGTGGGATTTGTGCGACTGGTCGCCGTACAGTAGAGATGACCACTGGTCAGGGGCGATACGCAGTCCGCCTTCCATCGCGATCTGAACGATCTGAGAGTCGTGTTCCCTCCGAAGAGCCTCGTACGTGCGAAACTCCTCCTTCAGCTGCATTAAGGAGGAATCCTCGTCACGCTTGGTCACCTGAGATTAAAACAAATAAAATGTTATATATTTAATATAAATAAATACAAAATGTATACTTTTTTTTTTTTATAAATATCTATTACTAATACTGTATCCCCCGGTTTCACAGACAAGGCTTAAGCCTAGTCCCAGACTAAAATGTAAGTCTGAGCGGTTTCAACTGAAAGAAACTTGCACTGACTGATGTTAAAATATATCAGTGCCTTTGTTTTGTCTCAAGATGCACACCAGTAATGTTTTTTCTAAGGCATGTTAATAAAAATTACTTAAATGTCCTAATTGAACTATGGCCTAATCTTGGCTTAGTCTAAGCCCCGTCCGTAAAACCAGGCCTATATGTTTAAAAAATATTTTAAATCTAAAACAGATCTATTTAATATATTTTAAATCTAAACATTTTTAAATCAGCTGACATGAAATCTAATTAGTAATTTTACCAATTTAATATAAATACAAATGAAATATAATTTTTTAATTGTATATTTTATAAAATATTTATCTTTTATATAATATTTTAGATATGTTGAGGTTACAACAAAAATGCTACGCAATAAAATTGTATACTTCCATGTTACATTTTTATTTATATGACTTATATACGTTACATTAATACATTATATACGATATATATATATATTTTAAATTAAATCTATAGCAATGAGAAGCATTAATATTGTAAAGGAAAAGAGGAACAGTAAAGGCACCTTAAAGCAGGAGGCCCTGTAAAGGAGCTGCACCACGTGTCCTATGCTGGTTTTTGAGGCCTGGGGAAAACGTGGTTCGAGTCTCTGGACCACAAACAGGACCAGAACCTTCCGTGAGAGGGCTGAACCATCTTCCAGAGCGAGCAGGACCAGCTTCAATGCTTCTTCCTGCATAGCTGTTGGGTGAAACACAATTTTTGTTAGTGCCCCCAAATGACTTTATCAGCCTGCTATCATGTTATAGTGGTAAAATCTTACCAGGGCCAAGAAACTGGCAGCCTCTGGCTCTGACGGCGGCCCACAGGTTGGAGGAGAGCTGCTGGGGGTTCTGGTGCTGGAGGATGAGCTCAGTGACAGTACGTTCACCCAGAGAGCGGGCCGCCCGCATGGCCCGGATGCGGCCCTCCTCCTCCATCAGCTGGCAGTGCACCAGAGTCACCAGCTTCCTCTGCATGGGTCTGCTGAGAACACTTTGAGCAGCAACATTCAGCCCTGCACCTGCACGGACCAACACCAACAAAAAAAACAAATGTTAACTGAGCCTTTTCAGGATCAGGATTACCGATTATCATGAAGGATGATGAAACACTTAAAAACCATGTTAAAAAGCATATGCTAAGGATGATAAATATGGTGAATTGTTAGGTGTCCAAACAATAAAAAACGAATTAATAAATACAAATAAAATAATACATTAAATAAAGTAAATATCTTAAATAAAAATAAATACAATATTATATTAAAAAAATATTGCAATCGCAATCCAATTATGATATCTTGATGCATTTGTTGACGTTTATGATTAATCACTTTAAAAAAAAAAGCATATGCTAACTTGTACTGAATAAATGAACAAAAAGGGTCATGTAAAATGGCAGGGACCTCTGGTGTTGCTCAGGGGTTTGAGATAGAGGGCCAGGTCCTCCACACATGTGCGAGACTCCTCATAGTGCTTAACGTCCTCTGCAGCTGTCAGTAAAGTGACGGGGGGAGGTTTGGGTACCTGCAGGACAAAGCATAACATTTGTCTGTCACCATACCAAAGATAGTTCTCATCTACAGGGCTTTGATGGCATTCTTCACATAATAGGTCATCTGATGGTGCTGTCAGCATTCCTCTACATGTAGAACATGTTCACACCCACAGACTGAGCAACAACTCTCATAACAACATGTGATTTAAAAACAGAGAGAGGAACGATCGTTTTGGCCACAAAAGGTCCCGTCATTTGGGCTGTCGTGACTGTGAGGTTTGGCTGATTCAGTTACTTAAATAACTGCATTTTTGAGAATAGACTGAAGCTTTAGGACTGACACTTTAAAATGGTAGAATGATTTTCAATTATATATGATTATTACATCAGAATCAGATACACTACTCTTAATACTTTTATTCAGCAAGAATGCATTACATTGATCAAAAGTGACAGTAAAGACATTTGAAAATGAACACAAATGTGGTAATGGGAAGAACAACATGAATTTCTAACATGAAGTTCTAAATATTAAAATATGAAGAAATTATTTAAAATATTTCTCCTTTTGGTCCACTTTGTGATTGCCAAGTCTGCTTTACATTCACACAATTTTTGGGAATCCATCCCAACTGAATAATACATTAGTAAGAAATATTTTCCAATAGTAATACATTTCTGCACTAATTTCTGTTTTTGGTTTCATTTTAAAGGTGGTCACTCATGCATGAATAAAGACATTTGATTTTCTGAATATAGATAACAGTTTTTAAACAGGCAGTTCATCTTGCATGTTTAACATGGTTATCTTTACCTCATTTGCTTTATGTGAAAACCTGCATGGACCCACGCCATCTGCAGTTTTGCAAACGTGAAACCGTGGCCTTTTTGTATTTGCTTAATTACCTTATTTAAATGCAGCGCCCAATGGAGCGCACTATGACTGTGGTCATCTGAATTAATCGTGACTAGACGATTATGTAATAGTTGCGTCAGTCATACCTATCACCGCATGTGCAGAATGAAGAAGTATTTTTACAGACAACGCTGGCAATGACTGGCTGATGTTGATTCAACTTCCTGGTTCTCCACTGGCTGTGTGAGTGAGGAAGCAGTGTGTTTTACAGTCTCATGTCATACAGTCATACGCTTCTGTGTCACATCAGGCCTGAAATCCAACCAGACCGGAACGATCGCAAGCTGATCTTCAGAAACCTGACGCCCTAAGCTCCACCTCTCCATGCTGTACGTGACATGTTCTGCTCATCCTCTTGATTCAGAAACAAGTGGATGCAGTAAACACTGTAATAAACACGCTCCACCTAAAGTACAACTGCTGTGTTGTCTGCACGATCACTGCGGTCTGGTCTTTTTAGCAGTTTGCCTCACGTTCCGATTGTTAGCAAGGTCATTGAAAAGGAAAAAAGTGCATTTTGTTTGAGTTACAAGGAACCAGAGTAGTTTTACTTCCTTATCCATACTTAGATTGAGGCTAGGGTAGGGGCCACAACTTCATCCATATAAGAGAAGTCAATAAAAATGTGTTCGGTACAGATTGAACCGATGTGCACTGGGCCATCATATGCGCTCATGTTTACGGTTTCTAAAATAACATTCAAATAATGTTTTGTTAACGAAAATCGGTGAAATCCAGTAGTTTCAATAGGAACACACGCAATTGGGAGTTTCATGTTAAGACGGAATGCAGATTTTTCACAGTTGCTCACGCAAATTCGCCACACTGACTAATAGAAACCTGCCTAGTTTGAAAGCAACTTCTTTGTGAACTGTGCTTTATATACAGTGGGTATAGAAAAGAATCACCCCCCTTTAAAATAATCACATTTTGTTGCTTTGCAGCCTGAAATGAAGACGGACACACATTTAGACTCACCTGTCCGCTGACAAGCTGCAAGAGCGCTGTGTTGACGGGCAGCTGCTCGATGTCCGTGCTGATGGTGGTCTGGTCGAAAGGGCAGGCCTTGCGGTGCAGTTTGTTCAGGCACATTTTGCACACGGTGTGGCCACAGCCCAGGCTGATGGGCTTGCGGTGGCTCTCCTCGAAGGTTTGCGTGCAAATGGGACACAACAGAAACTCGGTCCATTGCGGGGCTTGCACGGGCATTGTAGCGAAGCGCGGTCTGTGATGCACCGGTCCCCAAGATCTTCTCTTATTGCTGCATTTGTGTCTATGTGCGTTTTGCGTAAAACGATATAACAGTAAGTCCTAAAGGTTCCACTGGAACCGATAAAGCTTTTCCACAGATCACAGCTCTTAAATATTTCCTGGCATTGTGGGCGTTCAGCACATAGTGTGAAAAACATAACCTGAAAGACAAAAAAACAAAACACAAATGATCACTCACATCAGTAAATCCCAACATGCCAAATGATCTTGTTCAGCCATAAATTACTTAAAGGGATAGTTCACCCAAAAATGAAAATCTGATGTTTATCTGCTTACCCCCAGGGCATCCAAGATGTAGTTGACTTTGTTTCTTCAGTAGAACACAAACGAAGATTTTTAACACAAACCTTTGCTGTCTGTCAGTCATATAATGGAAGTGAATGGGAATCACGGCTTTGAGAGTCATAAAACAT